>NW_028120720.1:87500-303163 GCF_965178545.1 Coloeus monedula | reverse complement strand
CGCATGCGCGGGCGCGCTGGCCGGGCCCCCACCCCACTGCGCATGCGCGGGAGATCTAGACGACCCCCCCCACCCCCACTGCGCATGCGCGGGCGCCCTGGCCGGGCCCCCACCCCACTGCGCATGCGCGGGCCCGCTGGCCCTACCCCCACCCTCTCCCACTGCGCATGCGCGGGAGAGCTGGCCGGCCCCCCCACCCCCACCCCCACTGCGCATGCGCGGTGCGAGTGCCGGCCCCCCCCCCTCCCCACTGCGCATGCGCGGGCGCGCCTACCAGCGCCCTACCACTGCGCATGCGCGGGCGCGCTGGCCCTACCCCCCCTCCCACTGCGCATGCGCGGGCGCGCTGGCCGGGCCCCCACCCCACTGCGCATGCGCGGGAGATCTAGACGACCCCCCCCACCCCCACTGCGCATGCGCGGGCGCCCTGGCCGGGCCCCCACCCCACTGCGCATGCGCGGGCGCGGTGGCCGGGCCCCCACCCCACTGCGCATGCGCGGGAGAGCTGGCCGGCCCCCCCACACCCACTGCGCATGCGCGGTGCGCTTGCCGGCCCCCCCCCTCCCCACTGCGCATGCGCGGTGCGCCTGCCGGCCCCCCCCTCCCCACTGCGCATGCGCGGGCGCGCTGGGCCCCCCCCACCCCCCACTGCGCAAGCGCGGCGCGCCTGCCGCCCCATCCCCCCCCCCCCCACTGCGCATGCGTCGGCAGGCTGGGGCCCCCCCCACCCCCCACTGCGCATGCGCGGGCGCGCTGGCCAGCCCCCTACCCACTGCGCATGCGCGGGCGCTCTGGCCCCCTCCCCACCCCCCACTGCGCATGCGCGGGCGCGCCTGCCGTCCCCCCCCACCCACTGCGCATGCGCGGTGCGCCGGCCGCCCCATCCCCCCCCCCCCCACCCACTGCGCATGCGCCGGCAGGCTGGGGCCCCCCCCACCCCCCACTGCGCATGCGCGGGCGCGCTGGGCCCGTCCCTGTGCTGGCACTGCCGGGGCACCTGCAGTGCTGGCAGCACCTCTGGGACAAGAGGGACACGGAGGGGCTGGAGCGAGTCCAGGCAAGGGAACGGAGCTGGTAAGGGGCTGGAGAGTTCCTGAGAGAGCTGGGAAAGGGGCACAGCCTGCAGCAAAGGAGGCTCAGGCGGGACCTTGTGGCTCTGCACAAGCCCCTGACAGGAGGGGGCAGCCGGGGGGGTCGGGCTCTGCTCCCAGGGAACAGGGACAGGAGGAGAGGGAACGGCCTCAGGCTGGGCCAGGGGAGGCTCAGGGTGGATATTGGGGAAATTCCTCCGTGGAAAGGGCGCTCAGGCCTTGGCACAGCTGCCCAGGGAGGTTTGGAGTGCCCACCCCTGGGAGTGCTCCAACACCTGTGGCTGTGGCATGGACGGACGTGGTCAGCGGTGGCCGCGCCGGTGCTGGTTGCACTCAGTGATCTCCGAGGTCTTTTCCAACCTTGATTCCGCTCTCAAGGCAGCCCCACGGAGGACTAGCACAAAAGGCACCCCAGGCTGGGCCACCCCACCCCCCACTGCGCATGCGCGGGAGAGCTTGCCGGCCCCCCCCCTCCCCACTGCGCATGCGCGGGCGCGCTGGCCAGCCCCCTACCCACTGCGCATGCCGCGGGCGCGCCTGCCGTCCCCCCCCACCCACTGCGCATGCGCGGGAGATCTGGACGACCCCCCCCCCCCCACCCCCACTGCGCATGCGCGGGCGCCCTGGCCGGGCCCCCACCCCACTGCGCATGCGCGGGCCCGCTGGCCCTACCCCCACCCTCTCCCACTGCGCATGCGCGGGAGAGCTGGCCGGCCCCCCCACCCCCACCCCCACTGCGCATGCGCGGTGCGCCTGCCGGCCCCCCCCCTCCCCACTGCGCACGCGCGGGCGCGCCTGCCAGCCCCCTACCACTGCGCATGCGCGGGCGCTCTGGGCCCCCCCCCCCCCACCCCCACTGCGCATGCGCGGTGCGCCTGCCGCCCCATCCCCCCCCCCCCCACCCACTGCGCATGCGTCGGCAGGCTGGGGCCCCCCCCACCCCCCACTGCGCATGCGCGGGCGCGCTGGGCCCGTCCCTGTGCTGGCACTGCTGGGGCACCTGCAGTGCTGGCAGCACCTCTGGGACAAGAGGGACACGGAGGGGCTGGAGCGAGTCCAGGCAAGGGAACGGAGCTGGCAAGGGGCTGGAGAGTTCCTGAGAGAGCTGGGAAAGGGCACAGCCTGCAGCAAAGGAGGCTCAGGCGGGACCTTGTGGCTCTGCACAAGCCCCTGACAGGAGGGGGCAGCCGGGGGGGTCGGGCTCTGCTCCCAGGGAACAGGGACAGGAGGAGAGGGAACGGCCTCAGGCTGGGCCAGGGGAGGCTCAGGGTGGATATTGGGGGAAATTCCTCCGTGGAAAGGGCGCTCAGGCCTTGGCACAGCTGCCCAGGGAGGTTTGGACTGCCCACCCCTGGGAGTGCTCCAACACCTGTGGCTGTGGCATGGACGGACGTGGTCAGCGGTGGCCGCGCTGGTGCTGGTTGCACTCAGTGATCTCCGAGGTCTTTTCCAACCTTGATTCCGCTCTCAAGGCAGCCCCACGGAGGAGCAGCACAAAAGGCACCCCCAGGCTGGGCCCCCCCTCCCACTGCGCATGCGCGGGCGCCCTGGCCGGGCCCCCACCCCACTGCGCATGCGCGGGCGCGCTGGCCCTACCCCCCCTCCCACTGCGCATGCGCGGGCGCGCTGGCCGGGCCCCCACCCCACTGCGCATGCGCGGGAGATCTGGACGACCCCCCCCCCCACCCCCACTGCGCATGCGCGGGCGCCCTGGCCCGGCCCCCACCCCACTGCGCATGCGCGGGCCCGCTGGCCCTACCCCCACCCTCTCCCACTGCGCATGCGCGGGAGAGCTGGCCGGCCCCCCACCCCCACCGCGCATGCGCGGTGCGCCTGCCGGCCCCCCCCCCCCCCCTCCCCACTGC
Source organism: Coloeus monedula (assembly GCF_965178545.1). Taxonomy (NCBI): domain Eukaryota; kingdom Metazoa; phylum Chordata; class Aves; order Passeriformes; family Corvidae; genus Coloeus; species Coloeus monedula. Next base: position 300,207 of record NW_028120720.1, on the reverse strand, counting down.
GCATGCGCGGGAGAGCTGGCCGGCCCCCCCCCACACCCACTGCGCATGCGCAGTGCGCCTGCCGGCCCCCCCCTCCCCACTGCGCATGCGCGGTGCGCCTGCCGGCCCCCCCCCCCCCCACTGCGCATGCGCGGGCGCGCTGGCCAGCCCCCTACCCACTGCGCATGCGCGGGCGCTCTGACCCCCCCCCCCCCCCAACCCCCCACTGCGCATGCGCGGGCGGCCTGCCGTCCCCCCCACCCACTGCGCATGCGCGGTGCGCCGGCCGCCCCATCCCCCCCACCCACCCACTGCGCATGCGCCGGCAGGCTGGGGCCCCCCCCACCCCCCACTGCGCATGCGCGGGCGCGCTGGGCCCGTCCCTGTGCTGGCACTGCTGGGGCACCTGCAGTGCTGGCAGCACCTCTGGGACAAGAGGGACACGGAGGGGCTGCAGCGAGTCCAGGCAAGGGAACGGAGCTGGCAAGGGGCTGGAGAGTTCCTGAGAGAGCTGGGAAAGGGGCACAGCCTGCAGCAAAGGAGGCTCAGGCGGGACCTTGTGGCTCTGCACAAGCCCCTGACAGGAGGGGGCAGCCGGGGGGGTCGGGCTCTGCTCCCAGGGAACAGGGACAGGAGGAGAGGGAACGGCCTCAGGCTGGGCCAGGGGAGGCTCAGGGTGGATATTGGGGAAATTCCTCCGTGGAAAGGGCGCTCAGGCCTTGGCACAGCTGCCGAGGGAGGTTTGGACTGCCCACCCCTGGGAGTGCTCCAACACCTGTGGCTGTGGCATGGACGGACGTGGTCAGCGGTGGCCGCGCTGGTGCTGGTTGCACTCAGTGATCTCCGAGGTCTTTTCCAACCTTGATTCCGCTCTCAAGGCAGCCCCACGGAGGACTAGCACAAAAGGCACCCCCAGGCTGGGCCACCCCCCCAACTGCGCATGCGCGGGCGCCCTGGCCGGGGCCCCACCCCACTGCGCATGCGCGGGCGCGCTGGCCCTACCCCCCCCCCTCCCACTGCGCATGCGCGGGAGAGCTGGCCGGCCCCCCCACCCCCACTGCGCATGCGCGGTGCGCCTGCCGGCCCCCCCCCTCCCCACTGCGCATGCGCGGTGCGCCTGCCGGCCCCCCCCCTCCCCACTGCGCTTGCGCGGGCGCTCTGGGCCCCCCCCACCCCCCACTGCGCATGCGCGGGCGCGCTGGGCCCGTCCCTGTGCTGGCACTGCCGGGGCACCTGCAGTGCTGGCAGCACCTCTGGGACAAGAGGGACACGGAGGGGCTGGAGCGAGTCCAGGCAAGGGAACGGAGCTGGTAAGGGGCTGGAGAGTTCCTGAGAGAGCTGGGAAAGGGGCACAGCCTGCAGCAAAGGAGGCTCAGGCGGGACCTTGTGGCTCTGCACAAGCCCCTGACAGGAGGGGGCAGCCGGGGGGGTCGGGCTCTGCTCCCAGGGAACAGGGACAGGAGGAGAGGGAACGGCCTCAGGCTGGGCCAGGGGAGGCTCAGGGTGGATATTGGGGAAATTCCTCCGTGGAAAGGGCGCTCAGGCCTTGGCACAGCTGCCGAGGGAGGTTTGGACTGCCCACCCCTGGGAGTGCTCCAACACCTGTGGCTGTGGCATGGACGGACGTGGTCAGCGGTGGCCGCGCTGGTGCTGGTTGCACTCAGTGATCTCCGAGGTCTTTTCCAACCTTGATTCCGCTCTCAAGGCAGCCCCACGGAGGACTAGCACAAAAGGCACCCCCAGGCTGGGCCACCCCACCCCCCACTGCGCATGCGCGGGCGCCCTGGCCGGGCCCCCACCCCACTGCGCATGCGCGGTGCGCCTGCCGGCCCCCCCCCTCCCCACTGCGCATGCGCGGGCGCGCTGGCCAGCCCCCTACCCACTGCGCATGCGCGGGCGCTCTGGGCCCCCCCCCCCCCCCCACCCCCCCCCCCCACTGCCCACTGCGCATGCGCGGGCGCGCCTGCCGCCCCCCCCACCCACTGCGCATGCGCGGTGCGCCGGCCGCCCCATCCCCCCCACCCACCCACTGCGCATGCGCGGGCGCGCTGGGCCCGTCCCTGTGCTGGCACTGCTGGGGCACCTGCTGCTCGCTCGCTCCCGGTGCTGCCGCCTCGTGGGGAGAGCCCGGCACTGCAGCCCGCGCAGGCGCTGGACCACGGGATGGGCGTGGAACAGCAGCACAGGGAATGCTGAGGCAGCGCAGGGAATGCTGCGGTCCCAGGGAAGGCTGAGGCGTCCCCTGCCCGGGGCACTCGGCAGCCAAATCCCTGATGCTGAGCAGAAAAAGGAAAGTTCTGGGTTAGTGGGAGGAGGTTTCTGGAATGGAGCTGGGACAGGTGCTGATCCACGCATGGAATCACGGGCTGGTTTGGCTTGGAAGGGACCACCAGGATCATTTACACTCTGTTTGTTGTCTGATTGCACAGCGAAGAACATCCAGAACTGCCACCTCACCCTCACGGACAGCAGGAATGTCTTCCATAGCTCTTGTTTTGGAATGGGAATGGCTGTTGGGAGCTCTGGCAGGACCAGGTAAGAAGAGAAATGGGATCATTGTGGCTGCTGCTGGAGGTGGTTTTCTGCTTTCCGGCTGTTCTTCTCATTGATCCTTTCACAGCAGTGTTCTAGGGCACATTTGAGGGTAATTCCAGGAATCTGAAACCAGATAAAAACTGGTGGGGAAAAAATGTGAACGCGATCCATTTCTGGTAATTCCAAGCTTCTCCCACAACACCGTTCCAGGGGAAAGCTGATAAAAGGGTAAAGATGCAGAGGAACAAGTGCTGTAAAGCCCCCTGGCGCTCTGAGAGAGCAAACCTTCCAGTACTCCCAGCAGATCTCTTGGAGAAAGTGTGGGATCGCAAGGTTTTCCAGGAAAGCAAAACAAGGGTGGAGATGAGGGAATAGGCTTCCAGTTCTTCCTTTAGCTGAAAGCCTGGGGGAATTGAGAGGGGCCACAAGAACTGTTTGTGTAGGCAAATGGGAGTTTGGGGGCTGAATCTGAGTTTCCCTCTGGGGCATTTTTGAGGGAAAAGCTGAGGTGCTGTTTAAGGGAGAGAATGCAGATTTTTGGGGTGGAAAAGGTTGAATCAATATTGTAGAGGAAGTAAAACGCTGGGGGTAAAAGTGGATGCAATCTGGAGGGGACAGAAGGAATATTTTGGAGGCAAAATGGGGAACTGAGTAGTGGAGAGATGGGGAACATTTTGGAGGCAACACTTGACAAAGTCTCTGGGGTGGAGAACGACCACATGGAGGGAAAAATGAGGTGATGAGCAGTGGGCACGTAGGGAAGGTCGTGGGGGTAAATCTTGAGAAAAGCCCCGTGGTATTCAAGAAATGCTTGAAAGCAGGACTGAGGAATTCAGTGGTGGAAAAATAGGGGAATTTTGCGGGGGTAAAACTTTAAAAGATCTAAGAGTTGAGAGTGTGTGTTTTTAGGTAGAAAGGATGTCTTGTTGAAGTTGGGCGTCTGGATTGTGGCATTTATGGATCCAGAAAGTAGAAGATAAAGGAGACTCCCAAAGCCTCGGTAGCTGTGTTAAGAAATCCGTCCCAGGGAAGAAAGGTACCTAAACCTCCTAGAAGTAGGGACTAATTAGCATGGGAAGGGGAAAACCCACCCCCAGTGGGAGAGAGCACGCCGGGTAAGGGAAGAGAAGGATGCCCTTAAGAAGAAGCAGGGAAGGTGAATTTCTCGGCTTGCTGAAATGTATCCAAAAGTTTGGAACCTGGGTCTGTGTGGAGGCCGGGATTTTCTCGGCCATATGCAGAGCCCAGCACTAGGAATAGAGTAATTCCAGGCTTTACAACGCCAAAAATGCAGTACCAGAGAGTTCTGTTATCCCGAGGACTTGGGGGATATTTGGCAAAAATTTCCGGGGGCCCAGGCTGGACCGAGCTTTTAACGCTCCCCGGATTCACGGGATCGGGGATTCCAGCGTGCCCTGCACGGGTTTTTTCAGGGAAGTCCCAAATCCTTCGTGTGAGCACGAAGCAGAATCCCCTGGGAGCTGTGAAGGCAACAGGATATTTCTTGGGAATTTTGAAGGGTTGGGTGAGTCCTCAGTGTTAGGTTGGAATGAACGCAAATTGTCCGGGAGTTGCTGGTTTGGGGATGGCCGGGTCTGGGTTTGGATTTGTGGGCACCGAGTGTTCCTTGTGTCAGCTTTAGGTCTTCTGGATTGGTGGGAATTGTCAGAGAAAAGAGAAGGCAATTGAAATGCGGAGCTCCATTCCCGGAGAAATGGTCAGGATGGGAGCGGGAAGGCTGTGGAGCTGCTGGGAGCTCGTGGAGAACGAAAGGATCTGAGGCCTGGAGGCAAAAGCTGTGGAACAAAGCCTGAAAAGGGTGTGGGGTGGGGCGGGAGGGGGAGGAGGGCACCGTGGTGGGGGGAAAGAGGGAAAGGATCCCTGCTCCGGGAATCCAGCAGGGACCAGGAGAGGATCATTTTCCATCCACTGCTCTCAGTGGAATCCTAATAAGGACGGTGGAAGGGAAGTGATTCGTTTGTTCTTAGGTTTGGAATGAAAGGTGCTCTTGCAGAGGGGACTATTGACCTGTTAAAATTCTGTTGGATACAGGAAAAGAGGGAGGAAGCAAGCAGCTGGGGAATGAAGGGGTGGATTTTTTGGTGGATACAGGGAAAGACACGGGAAGGGGCTCTCAAGTAAAATACACCTCACGGGCAGCACCAGGAGAAGCCTCAAGTGCCCTTTTTTTCCAAGCTCTGACATTCCAGAGGAGTAAGCAGTGGTCAGCCCATCACTTTCTGTATTCCTTGGATGCCCAGTGCTTTGTTGGGAAGAGATAATATTTGGAAATGAACAAATCCGGGGATGTAATTTCCTGATAGTAAAGCCCCAGAGAGCCTGGTTTTGATATCCTTCCAGCACCCAAACGCAGCAGAGGGAATCCTGGCGGAGCTGGAAAACGCTGTCGCTCCGTCGGTGGAATTCCTGGGAACTGGAAAGCAGCAGAAGCAGCAAGAACAGAGTTGGAAGCAGGCTCCAGCCGGGTAAGGCAGACACCAAATCCTTTGGAATTTGAAGTGGGCAGGGGTGGGAAGAATGAATTCTTACATTTGTAGCCCAGGGATTCCTGAGCAGGATCCCGGCAGGGAAGACTGCAGGGATCAGGCTGGGGCCTGATCGCAGCTGGGGGCAGCGAGCCTTGGAATTGGCTGAAGGGAAGAAAGAGGGATCCTTTGAGCACAAGGATCAGGTGTCAAATGCGGAGATGGCATCAGACAATTCCTCGGGAGGGTTTAGTTCCTGGGCCAAATCGATCTCCTGCCTTGTGAAGGAGCTCAGAGAGCTGGGAAGAGCCCAAGCAACGCAGGGAATGCACCGGCAGATAAAAGTGCCGGGGAACGGTGGGGAAAAGCATCCGAACAGGGGGCCTCGTTTTGTACAGGGACGGTGCAAAAAATTGTCCGAAAGAATAGGAATGGAATGGGATTTTACGTATTCCTCGGAGGCCACAATCCAGTGGGAAGGCTGAGAGAAAGAAACAAGGCCTAAAAAGGCAGATGAGCCAAATCTGCCCAAAGCCTCCAATGGCCACATTCCCTGGCATTGCTGAGGACTTCAGCCAAGCTCCAAGCAAAAGGTGAGCCTCTGATTTTGGTGCCAAGGGAAACTCCAAGTTAAGAATGATCCAAATATGAAGCGCTTCTCACAAAACTCAGCTTTGCAAACCTTTCTTTGGGCTAAAAAAGAAAAGATGGGAATGCCCTTGGCAGAAAAGCAGCTGTGAGGCACAGCAGGCTTCAAATGCCTGTCAGCAGGAGCTCCAGGAGAAACGGCTGCTGGCTCCGGGCATCCTGGGCTTTCCAGGCAGGTTTTGTAGCGGATTGCAAGGCAGTTTTCCTGCCTCTGGGGGGTGGCACCTGCATCCCGCTGGAAAGGGAAAATGTGGAGAGAGGGGCAAGCGGGAAGACGGTTGCTGATGTGTGTCCTTGGATCGCAGTTCCTCCCGGTGAGTCTGTGCTGCTGGAAGTTTGAAGGAGATCAGTCCTGGAGTACGTGTGGGTTCACCTCTGGGGTTTGGGAGCGACGCCGGACATGAAATTCCAGGGATGTTCCCTTTGCTGGAGTGAGAAGCAGTGGAAGCACTTTGCTGTCTGCTTCTTCATCGCCTTCGCCTCGGTCCCCTGGGGCTCCAGGTAATCCCCTCTCACCTTTGCTTTTCCAAGGGTCTCTAAATGAGGGCTTGAGCTTTGGTGTAGCTCCCTTTACAGGGAAGATCTGTTCCAGGAAAGGTCTCCTGGTCTGGACCGATGGCGTTGCAGGAAGAGCAGGAAACCCCGCAGCTCCTGTGGCTCCCTCATCTGATTTGCCTGCAGGCAGCAGCAAGGATCATTCCCAAGTGTCATCCCCTGGCTCCGTGACTCGGTGAGGTTGTGTTCCCCCAAAGGCCAGGGGCCGCTTTGTTTTGCAGCTCACGAAAGTCCAGCTCGGTGGTGCTGGGTTTGGTTTTTGTGTGTAATGAAGGCACTAAAAAATTCCCCTCCTTCACTGGCACAGCCCTGGAGTGGGAGCAGATTCCCCTTATCCCGCAGTTATCCTGCTCCTGCCCTGGATCCCTGCGGTGCCGTGTGTTCTCCAAGCTCACAGCACTGCTGGCTCTAAACAAGAGAAACAATCCCTGTTCCTTCTCTTCTCCGTCCTTGATGTTCCCAGGCCCTGCATCTCCCTGGCTCTTCCCTGTGGGAGTCTTCATCTCCATCCCACCTTATCCCGATCAGGTAAGGGTCTGAGACGTGTTTAGCAGCAAATGCATTCCTGTGAAGAAAGCCAAGAGCAAAGAGCATCCAGATGCAGAGAAGTCTTTAGAAAAGCTTTGCAGACGTGCAAATGAGGGATGTGTCTTCCTGCATCTCCTGTTGTTTTTCTCTGTCACGTTTTGGAAGGGTTTCTCTCAGTGATTTCCTGCAGTCCAGGTGCGTCCCTTCTTTTGTCCAAATCCAGTGCCAGAGGATTGAACAAGTGACGAGTGGGGCCTGGGATGAAAACGGTTCTCCTAAAATGAGGGAAACAATGCTAGAAGAGAAATGAGCATCCTTTTAATGCCTGGAATAAAAATGCTGGAAAAGGGCACTTTTTATTTGATATGGTGTCATTCTCCTTTTTTTTTCCATAGCTAAAACTCCACGGTGAGCAATCAGAGCAGAAATAGGAAATGCAGGAGTCTTGGATTCCACAGTGGGATTAACTTCCCTTTTCTGCTCTCTTTCAGGACAGGAAAAACCACTGAACTCGCCCCATCTTTGGGACCAAGAGCTGTGGTGTTGGAGTAGGCAAAGCCAGCTAGGGCCCCCCTTGTCCTGCCCATGGTGTGGGTCAGGGACAGGCTCCTCTTCTCCTCTGCGCTGGGATGAACTGCCTAGGGAATGCTATTTCTGACAGCCCGGTCCTAGCCCCGGCTACTGGAAATGGGCAGAGGTGAAGAGGCAAGTGCCAGAGTTGCTTGGGGATGATGGAATTGTGGTGTCTGGCTGTGCCCAGAGGGGCAGGTTGGGCATTTCTGTGTGTCTGAGGACCGGTTTGGGTGCTGGGGAGCCCGGGGAGCCGAGCTCTCAGTGCATTCCCAGCTCACCCGGGGGTGGGAGCTGGTGCAGGGCTGGGTGACAGCCTCTGGTCGGGCTCGGGGCAGGCCCTGGCCCCGGCACAGACACGCTGGGGTGGTTTGGGGACGCTTGGGGAGCCGTGGGAGGAAAATGAGGGATGGTGCTGGGCAGAGCGATCGGCCTGTGCTCGTGTCAGCGCAGCCGTGCAGGGCACTGGGATCTGGGTAAAACACCGGCTCTCCTGGTGTTCAGGGAAGCAAGGTCTGTATTTATCCATACATATTTATCCCTACATATTTATCCCTACATATTTATCCCTATATTTATCCATGGATTATCCATATATGTTTATCCATATACATTTATCCATATTTTTATCCACGTATTTACCCATGAATTTATCCCTATATTTACCCATGTATTTACCCAGGTATTTTATGAACACTCAAGTGCCATATCCATGTATTTTATGAGCACTTCCAGGGTTGGTGACTCCACCACTGCCCTGGGCAGCTGTTCCAGCGCTGGACAACCCTTCCCATGCTGGGCCAGGAGATGGATTCTGGAAATGCAGACTCTGAGGAGCTGGGGATTAAGGCAGCATTGGATTCCTTTATTCTCCCAGAAGGATAAAGGAGATTTATCCCCAGACGAACCAGAGGTGATCACACTGAGGTCATTAGTGGGATTTCTTCCTTACTCCCACAAATACCCACTGGGGTGACAGAGTTCCCTACAAGGGCGGTGTTGGAAGGAGCTGCTGGAATGTTTTGCTGTTTATTGGGATCCACAGGATGTTTGGTGTCTCTCAGAGCTGTTCCAGGCTTTCCACAGACCCAAACGCTCCTCACACTTCTCCTCAGAGTAGAGAGGTTTCCCAGAGTGCTGGTTTTTAATTTCAGATGCTGGGATAACGACACGGCTTCAGGAGGCAGGAGACTCATTGTGCTGTGCCTCAGTCCAGGCAGGGACAACCCCCAGCTAATAAAAACCTCTTTAAAGCACAAAAAGTCCCATTAAACTGATATTATAAAGGCTGCAAATTGAAGCAGGCCTCAATCAGAAAGCAGCAGAATTTAATTCCCCCCCCTTGCCCATTTGCATGATGATCTCCTTCCTAATTGCCCATCTACACAGAAGTGCTGTCCCGAGGTTGGAGATGGTTCCAGCTTTATGGAGCTTTGATCTTTATCTGGTTTTACTTTTTACAGAGCACAGAACCCGAGAGTGGCAGCTGCTTTCCTCTTGTTCCTCCTGTGGCAGTGAACTGCTCTTCCCGAGGACGGCTGCAGGAATTCTCAGGCAGCAGAACGTATGGAATGCCAGGCACGCTACAGAATTCCAGTGGGAGCAGCAGGAACTTCTGTTCTTTACTGGCAGGGCTGTGCCATGAAGGGGAGCTCGGAGATATTGGTCAGCTCAGGGAATGAGCCTGGCTTATGGTAAGGAAATTCACTGTGCAGTTACTTCGGGCCCTTCTCCTCCTTCTCCTCCTTCTCCTCCTCCTTCTCCTCCTCCTTCTCCTCCTCCTCCTCCTCCTCCTTCTCCTTCTCCTTCTCCTTCTCCTTCTCCTCCTTCTCCTCCTTCTCCTCCTTCTCCTCCTTCTCCTCCTTCTCCTCCTTCTCCTCCTTCTCCTCCTTCTCCTCCTTCTCCTCCTTCTCCTCCTTCTCCTCCTTCTCCTCCTTCTCCTCCTTCTCCTCCTTCTCCTCCTTCTCCTCCTTCTCCTCCTTCTCCTCCTTCTCCTCCTTCTCCTCCTTCTCCTCCTTCTCCTCCTTCTCCTCCTTCTCCTCCTTCTCCTCCTTCTCCTCCTTCTCCTTCTCCCTCTCTTCCCAACACCAGTTCCAGACCTCAGTATAATCCATGTTCCCACAGCCTGACCTTGCAGTTTTCCCAGTTTAGCAGCCCCAGCCACACTTGCAGCCTCTCTGTCTGGACTTTGTCTTGCTGAAATCTCCCTTTGTTGATCCTTTGCTGCCTCACCTTTTATCCAGCAATAACGTGCAGTGGGTGGAAGCTTCTCAGAATTCCCTCCCTGTTCCACTGGAAACATTCCCAAGTGGAAGCAGCTGCACTGCCCATCAGCACTTGCCTGCTTTTAGGGGTGGTTGAGGCATGAAGGATGCAACAAATGGAGTTGGCTCCAAGGGGATGAAATGCTCCCCCTGAGGCTGCTCAGAGAGCTGGAGCTGAGGAATCCGGGTGGGAATCACTGCAGGAAAAAGGAAGGAAAAGAGAGCAGAGGAGCAGGGATGCAATTCCAACCTCTCCAAGGACTGGGATGGGCACATTCACCAACACCATTTAATCTAGACACGATTTCTTCTTTGCCTCTGGCTGCCAGGAGCAGCATGAGCAGTTTAATGAGTTTAAATAGTGAATAGTTTAATTAGCTGGAAGAGACTGGATCAATAGCTGCTTAAACAAACAACTGGATCCCTGTTTCCAAGCTTGGATGTAGTTTTGGAAGGTTCCTGGCAGTTTGGCAGGGATTAGTGATGCTGAGAATGTGCTTTTTTGTGGGTTTGGGGCTTTTACTCCTGTTCACGTGGCTGCTCTTTTTCTTGTTGAGTGGAAAACAGGAGGGAAAGAGCAACGATGGAAGGAATTCCACTCTTGCTGCTTGAAGGGATGGATCAGGAAGGGAACAGGCTGCAGGGAATTTGGAGTGCAAACTGAGATCTCTCCGATATTTTCGGCTCAGTCAGTCCATCAGTGCTTGGTGGCTGTTTAGGCCACGTGCAAGGTGAATGATGGTGCACATGGCAGAGCTGCTGGTGGCTCCTTCCCCTGCCCGGCTGTCAGTCGCCCTGCAGGGTGCTGGAGCAGCGTGCCAGAGGCCGTGGATCCTATGGATCCCATGGATCCCAGGGGCGTGATCAGGAGCCTGGGCCTGCTGGCCACTCCTTGCTCTCTCTTACCCTGATTTTTCAGCTCTGCAGCGAATCCAGCTTGAGTTTTTCAACCCCCTAGAAAACCCAGGGACCTTTCATGTCTGTTCTCAGATCTGGGATTTAAATCCAGCCCTTATCAAAGCACCCCGTGACCAGGCAGGCCCTGAATCCCAGCAGGGATCTGATAAAGAGGGACCTGACATCCTAAAGAAACCCTTTGAAATCCTGCTGGGATTGATTTGTATCCATAATGGAGCCCCGAGCTCTCTGCCAGGGAGAGATGAAGCTGCTCCCTTGCTTTATTATCCTCAGGCCCTTCCCAGCTTTGAGGGAAATTCAGTCCCTCTTCAAGCCCCAAAATCATGGAAAAGCTCCTTTGTATCCTCTCCACAGCCCCTACGTGGATTAATCAACTTTTTATTTGATATGGTGTAATTCTCCTTTTTTTTCCATGGCTAAAACTCCACGGTGAGCAATCAGAGCAGAAATAGGAAATGCAGGAGTCTTGGATTCCACAGTGGGATTAACTTCCCTTTTCTGCTCTCTTTCAGGACAGGAAAAACCACTGAACTCGCCCCATCTTTGGGACCAAGAGCTTTGGTGCTGGAGTAGGCAAAGCCAGCTAGGGCCCCCCTTGTCCTGCCCATGGTGTGGGTCAGGGACAGGCTCCTCTTCTCCTCTGCGCTGGGATGAACTGCCTAGGGAATGCTATTTCTGACAGCCCGGTCCCAGCCCCGGCTACTGGAAATGGGCGGAGGTGAAGAGGCAAGTGCCAGAGTTGCTTGGGGATGATGGAATTGTGGTGTTTGGCTGTGCCCAGAGGGGCAGGTTGGGCATTTCTGTGTGTCTGAGGACTGGTTTGGGTGCTGGGGAGCCCGGGGAGCCGAGCTCTCAGTGCATTCCCAGCTCACCCGGGGGTGGGAGCTGGTGCAGGGCTGGGTGACAGCCTCTGGTCGGGCTCGGGGCAGGCCCTGGCCCCGGCACAGACACGCTGGGGTGGTTTGGGGACGCTTGGGGAGCAATGGGAAGAAAATGAGGGATGGTGCTGGGCGGAGCGATCGGCCTGCGCTCGTGTCAGCGCAGCCGTGCAGGGCACTGGGATCTGGGTAAAGCACCGGCTCTCCTGGTGTTCAGGGATGCAAGGTCTGAGGGACCGGATTTACTTGGGGTTTTCCAGGACAGCAGGAAGAAGAGGAAATGTGGTGCCAGAGGTGCGTCCCATCAGGTTGCAGTTCCCTCTTTCCCATTTCCATTTCCTCCTCAGTGCGGGTGTCCCCTGCAGCCCATGAGCACGGGGCCGGTGACAACTCCCTGTCTGTAGAGAGATTCCTTATGGAACAAGGGCAGATGACACTTGTGTGAGGCTTACGACTGTTAGAATTAGACCGGGATGGGTTTAAGGAAAACTAGAATCGTGTGTTAATCTTACTGGTCAATGAACAAATAGAATCCACACTTCTATAAGAAAAAATAGAGTGTATGGAGCATATAGAAGAAGCTGTTTTTGCCTGCTGCTGCTGCTTGGCTGTATCATGTAACCCCATTCGAACTCTGCCTTCAAGACAGCTGTGAGACCGTGAAATAAAGAACTCAGCAGAACAGCAGCCTCCTCTGCTCTTTCACCCTGGTCCGAGAAGGAGGGGTACCCTGTCAAAGGCTCAACACTTGCCTTTCTGACTTTGTTTCTAAATTTCTACCTTTCTAATTTTGTTTGTTTCTAATTTTTTTGTTTGTTTGTTTCTAACTTTGTTTGTTTTCAACTTTCTCCCTTTAGAAATTTGTTTGTTTCTTGTATTTTACCTCTTTGTTTGTTTCTAAATTTCTGCCGTTGTAACTTTGTTTCTAACTTTCTACTTTTAAAATTTCATTTGTTTTTAACTTTTTACCATTCCTCCCAGCGAGGGCTGTGTGCAGAATACTAAAACCTGTTAAGTTCTTCACTTTTACGTCTATAGGCAAATGCTACTGATTTAGATGTAAATTCATTTTGAAATGAGCCAGCCCTCTCTGTCTACTCTGTCGCATACAGCAATATAAGAAGCTGGGAATAGAGATCCGCAGGTTTTGAGAATAAGGAGCCGGCGTTTTTCTGTAGGAAGGAAAGCAGCAAGCGCCTGGCCGCAGGAGCCGAGACGCTCGGGCTGCAGGAGCTGCAGAGCGCCCGGAGCCGGCTTTTCCCTGTGCTCTGTGCCTGCCCCCGGGCTGAGCTGGGCGGCGCTGCTGCCGCCCGGTGCCGGCTGAGCCGAGAGGGCGGCGGCCTCGGTGGCTGCCGAGCGTGGCAAGGAGCGGGAGCGAGCGGGGCCGGGTGTGTCAGCGGAGGGGAGGGGCGAAGGGCGGTTCGCAGCGCCAAGGGTCACGGCCGTGCATGAGCGGGGCCACAGCTATGGAAAGGAGCGGGCGCCGTGCGGGGCGGTGACCGCGGGGAATGACAGCGCGGGGGGCGGCCCGGCGGGGCCGGTTTTGCCGGGCAGCAGAGGCGCGGTCGCAGCGCGACCCGGGCGGGAGGCACCGGGCGGGCACGGTCGGAATCGAGCCGCCCGCGTGTCGCTCTCAAGGAGGCGGCTCGGAAAGGAAGGCGCAGTTCCGCGCTCTCGGGACGGCGTTAAGTGACGTTTTAATTAGAATATGACAGTATTTATTTTATTTTATTATTTTATTATCTGCCAGGACCTTGCAGAGGGTGGTTTACACTTCCGCCACACTCAAGATGGCGGACGCAGTAGGCCCCCTGCGAGAGGTGTCCCTGCCGATGCCTGCCGCGCTGGTCGCGGAGCCGTCGCCCGCCTCCGGCGCGGCTGACCCCGCCAGCCGTGTCCTCGCACCGGGAAGCACGGCGGAAAATCGCGCGGAAAGCGCGGGGCCGGCGTCGGAGTCCGGGCCGGATTCAGGCAGCCGACTAGACAGAAGCCCTTGTGAGGGGCGGCGGGGGCCCTAAGTGTACCACACTAAAGATGGCGGCTCGACCGGAAGTGGCTTCTGCCAGCACCCAAGATGGCGGCGAAGGGCGGAAGTGTCGTCACTGCCACACTCAAGATGGCGGTCGTGTGCACTGTTTTCTGACCTTCTCAATATGGCGGCAGGGAAGGCCCCCCCAAGCTGCGTCTATTCGGCTGCCTGAACGCGACGCCGACGCCGACGCCAGCCCAGCGCTTGCGCGCAATTTTCTGAGGCGTTTCCCGCTACGCGGACACCGACTGTGGGGTCAGCGGCGCCTGGGGCAGGCGGGAGCGTTCAGGCAGTCGAATAGACGGAGCGGGGGGGCGAGGGGGGGGGTCCTTCCGGCCGCCATCTTGAGAAGGTCGAATAGCCACATCGGTGCGGTACCGGTGACTTCCGCCCTTCTTCGCCAGGAGCGGCGATGGCGGGGAGCCCGGGGAGCAGCGCTGCCGGGCCGGGGGCACCGGGGCGGGTGCTCCGGGCTCGGAGGTGAGCGGGGAACGGGGACAGCCCCGAGCGGACGGTGGGGGCCGCGGGGGATCGGTATTCCGGCCCAGGGATGAGTGTTCCGGCACAGGGGTGGCTGTCCCGGCACAGGGATGCGTTCCTGGACTGTCTAATAATATTATTTAACGATCGTGCAAGGAGATCTGTATAAAAAAATCCTCCGTGGTCATCCTTCTCCCAGCCCCGCTGTGTTTTCAGGATCTTGGGGGCAGAGTTTGGGTCTGGACAAGGCTCTCGGGCACAGGGTGGGATTCTTGGGGTGCAGGGCCAGGATTTGGACTCGATGCTCCCTGTGGGTCCCTTGCAGCCCAGGAAATGCTGCGATCCTGTGCCTCTGAGGGTGAAATAAAGGGGAGCGGTGGGGTTTGTGCCCGCTGTGTTCACGGCCCCGCCGGCTCAGGGCGGGTTAAAGGCGCAGCTGCCCCGAGACAGCGGGACCGGCCGGGGCTGCTCGCTCCCGGTGCTGCCGCCTCGTGGGGAGAGCCCGGCACTGCAGCCCGGAACGGCGCTGGACACGGGATGGGCGTGGAACAGCAGCGCAGGGGATGCTGAGGCAGCGCAGGGAATGCTGCGGTCCCAGGGAAGGCTGAGGCAGCCCAGGGAATGCTGAGGCAGCCCAGGGAATGCTGCGGTCCCAGGGAAGGCTGAGGCGTCCCCTGCCCGGGGCACTCGGCAGCAAAGCCCTGATGTTGAGCAGAAAAAGGAAAGTTCTGGGTTAGTGGGAGGAGGTTTCTGGAATGGAGCTGGGACAGGTGCTGATCCACGCATGGAATCACGGGCTGGTTTGGCTTGGAAGGGACCACCAGGATCATTTACACTCTGTTTGTTGTCTGATTGCACAGCGAAGAACATCCAGAACTGCCGCCTCACCCTCACGGACAGCAGGAATGTCTTCCATAGCTCTTGTTTTGGAATGGGAATGGCTGTTGGGAGCTCTGGCAGGACCAGGTAAGAAGAGAAATGGGATCATTGTGGCTGCTGCTGGAGGTGGTTTTCTGCTTTCCGGCTGTTCTTCTCATTGATCCTTTCACAGCAGTGTTCTAGGGCACATTTGAGGGTAATTCCAGGAATCTGAAACCAGATAAAAACTGGTGGGGCAAAAATGTGAACCTGATCCATTTCTGGTAATTCCAAGCTTCTCCCACAACTCCGTTCCGGGGGAAAGCTGATGAAAGGATAAAGATGCAGAGGAACAAGTGCTGTAAAGCCCCCTGGCGCTCTGAGAGAGCAAACCTTCCAGTACTCCCAGCAGATCTCTTGGAGAAAGTGTGGGATCACAAGGTTTTCCAGGAAAGCAAAACAGGGGCGGAGATGAGGGAATGGGCTTCCAGTTCTTCCTTGAGCTGAAAGCCTGGGGGAATTGAGAGGGGCCACAAGAACTGTTTGTGTAGGCAAATGGGAGTTTGGGGGCTGAATCTGAGTTTCTCTCTGGGGCGTTTTTGAGGGAAAAGCTGAGGTGCTGTTTAAGGGAGAGAATGCACATTTTTGGGGTGGAAAAGGTTTGATCAATATTGTAGAGGAAGTAAAATGTTGGGGGTAAAAGTGGATGCAATCTGGAGGGGACAGAAGGAATATTTTGGAGGCAAAATGGGGCACTCAGTAGTGGACAGATGGGGAACATTTTGGAGGCAACACTTGACAAACTCTCTGGGGTGGAGAACGACCACATGGAGGGAAAAATGAGGTGATGAGCAGCGGGCACGTAGGGAAGGTTGAGGGGGTAAATCTTGAGAAAAGCCCCAAGAAATCCTTGGAAGCAGGAGTGAGGAATTCAGTGGTGGAAAAATAGGGGAATTTTGCGGGGGTAAAACTTCAAAAGATCTAAGAGTTGAGAGTGAGTGTTCTTAGGTAAAAAGGATGTCTTGTTGAAGTTGGGCGTCTGGACTGTGGCATTTCTGGATCACAGGGTGTTTTTCCAGAAAGTAGGAGATAAAGAAGACTCCCAAAGCCTCGGTAGCTGTGTTAAGAAATCCGTCCCAGGGAAGAAAGGTACCTAAACCTCCTAGAAGTAGGGACTAATTGGCATGGGAAGGGGAAAACCCACCCCCAGTGGGAGAGAGCGCGCCGGGTAAGGGAAGAGAAGGATGCCCTTAAGAAGAAGCAGGGAGGGTGAATTTCTCGGTTTGCTAAAATGTATCAAAAAGTTTGGAATCTGGGTCTGTGTGGAGGCCGGGATTTTCTCGGCCATATGCAGAGCCCAGCACTAGGAATAAAGTTTTGATATCCTTCCAGCATCCAAACGCAACAGAGGGAATCCTGGAGGAGGTGGAAAACGCTGTCACTCCATCGGTGGAATTCCTGGGAAACGGAAAGCAGCAGAAGCAGCAAGAACAGAGTTGGAAGCAGGCTCCAGCCGGGTAAGGCAGACACCAAATCCTTTGGAATTTGAAGTGGGCAGGGGTGGGAAGAATGAATTCTTACATTTGTAGCCCAGGGATTCCTGAGCAGGATCCCGGCAGGGAAGACTGCAGGGATCAGGCTGGGGCCTGATCGCAGCTGGGGGCAGCGAGCCTTGGAATTGGCTGAAGGGAAGAAAGAGGGATCCTTTGAGCACAAGGATCAGGTGTCAAATGTGGAGATGGCATCAGACAATTCCTCGGGAGGGTTTAGTTCCTGGGCCAAATCGATCTCCTGCCTTGTGAAGGAGCTCAGAGAGCTGGGAAGAGCCCAAGCAACGCAGGGAATGCACCGGCAGATAAAAGTGCCGGGGAGCGGTGGGGAAAAGCATCCGAACAGGGGGCCTCGTTTTGTACAGGGACGGTACAAAAAATTGTCCAAAAGAGCAGGAATGGAATGGGATTTTACATATTCCTCGGAGGCCACAATCCAGTGGGAAGGCTGAGAGAAAGAAACAAAGCCTAAAAAGGCAGATGAGCCAAATCTGCCCAAAGCCTCCAATGGCCACATTCCCTGGCATTGCTGAGGACTTCAGCCAAGCTCCAGGCAAAAGGTGAGCCCCTATGGAATCCTTTCTGGGAGACCATATCCAGCTGGGACCCTTCCTGGAGAAGGCCATGGGATATGGGTTATCCCAGGTCCAGAGAATATGTCATTTCCTCAGGAAAAACACTTGGATCACTGCATCACTTTCTTGTTTTAGGCTCACCAGTCACCCGGGCTATCCCAGCGGGGAGAGCGGGAGCATGTCCAGCCATGGAGAATTTCTGGGAGAGCCCGGGAGAAGAAAGAAGGCTCCAGCTTCACAGATCTGTGTCATAACCCATCCTGTCGGCCGCTCCTGTTTGATCCTGGTGCATTTGTCCTCTTGGATTCAACCTGAGCAGCGCTAATTGCTGGCAATGAAGCAGCCTTTGGTACTTCTTTTCCACAAAACCTCTCCATCCTGCCCTTCAATCCTGTTGCAAACACGGGAAAAACCCAAAATTCCGTTTTTCCCCCCCTCTCCCCTTCACTTTGCCTCCTCTTTTCTTGCAGGCTTTGGGCTATCCAGGCTTGCATGTGGATTAGGCAGAGCACCCCGGAAGCTCAGCTCCAGGTGGGATTGCAGCAGTGTTGGAAGCACCAGGGATTCTCCCAAGGTTTGGTGTGAGGAGCTGCATCTTGGGAGGGGCTGGGATTTTGTGCACTTCTGGGTTTTTTTTTTTTCCTGTTTGCCTTTTGGGCCGCCTCAGAGAAAAAGCTGAAAACCGAAGAAGCTGAGGGGGGGTTCCCAAATTCCTTTCCAGCCCTTCCGAGGAGGCACAAAGCCACGTGGAGCTGAGGAAAGGGATGTGAGGAGAATGGCAATAATGGAGCCTTGGGACTCTGCACTTCATTCTTTTCACGTGTTTGGAGGTGCAGGAGATGCCAAACGCCACAGGAATTCTGTGTCTGTAACATCGGGTGCAACCTCTTGAAACCCAAGTGCTCAGAGTGGGGTTTTCCCAAGGGTAAATCCCAATGTGACATGGCAAAGCTTCAGTGAGGATTTCCAGGCTTGACTGCAGAGCTTTTGGGAAAGCTCAGTAGCCAAACAAGATCAGATTTCTGTCGGATTTGGATCAAACGTGGCGTTTAAATCTGGGACAGCTCAGCTCCCCGGGTGGGAAAGTGCTTGGAGTAGCCGAGCTGAGCCTTTTTTGAGAATTCCAAGCGTTGTGTTCTTACGCTCCTTAATACAGCGTTTAAATAATTGATCCTGAATGGAGACAGTATCAGAGGGGTTTGTTAGAGGGGCAGGGATGTTTTTTCACCTGGCAGTGTGTTGGGATAGTCAAGACTCCTTCTGTCAGAATTAATTGGTCTTCCTTCTTTTCCCTTTTGTTCTTTCTAGGTTGTGGCTGAGTGGGGAGAATATTTGGGATAAAGAAACGAAATGCCCGAGGGAAGCTTCGCGTTCCCGTGGGGATGCTTTAGGCGCGTGCAGCTTCTGAGCTGCACCGAAACTTGAGGCTCCCACAGAAGCCGTCCGAAGCTGGAAGGGCCGGGGAAGAGAATTCCAGGAGAGGTGTGGGAAGCGCTTTCTGCCAGGTCTGGACAGCACCGAGGTGGGAATGACTTCAAAGTGTTCCTTGTCCCTGTCCTGTTCCCAGCCCAGGACCAAGTTGGTGTTCCCTGAGCGGCTGCGGTTCCCTGGATGTGGCAGGAGGAGGTCTCTGCCGGGGAGTGGGAGAAATGTCCCTGCCCGGTGCCGTGTCCTTGGCGGGCAGAGAGCGCCGCTCGTGGCAAGGGGGGTTTGTGAGTATGGAATCAGCCCTAGCTCCTTTTTAAGGGGGTGTTTTAATGAGTCATCAGCAGGGACCACTTTTAGCCAGCTTTAGTTAAGTTCCTTTTGCACAGGTTTCATGTTGCTTTGATGGTGAAATCACCAAACCCTGAAGTTTGCCAAATTACCCCTGAAAAGCTTTAATGAACCAATCCTGAGGGAACTGGGGATTGGATATCTGGGATCTTATGGCCCTTTGAGGCCATGTTGGGTTTACCCCCTGATTTTGGTGCCAAGGGAAACTCCAAGTTAAGAATAATCCAAATATGAAGCACTTCTCACAAAACTCAGCTTTGCAAACCTTTCTTTGGGCTAAAAAAGAAAAGGTGGGAATGCCCTTGGCAGAAAAGCAGCTGTGAGGCACAGCAGGCTTCAAATGCCTGTCAGCAGGAGCTCCAGGAGAAACGGCTGCTGGCTCCGGGCATCCTGGGCTTTCCAGGCGGGTTTTGTACTGGATTGCAAGGCAGTTTTCCTGCCTCTGGGGGGTGGCACCTGCACCCACTGGAAAGGGAAAATGTGGAGAGAGCGGCAAGCGGGAAGACGGTTGCTGATGTGTGTCCTTGGATTGCAGTTCCTCCCGGTGAGTCTGTGCTGCTGGAAGTTTGAAGGAGATCAGTCCTGGAGTACGTGTGGGTTCACCTCTGGGGTTTGGGAGCGACACTGGACATGAAATTCCAGGGATGTTCCCTTTGCTGGAGTGAGAAGCAGTGGAAGCACTTTGCTGTCTGCTTCTTCATCGCCTTCGCCTCGGTCCCCTGGGGCTCCAGGTAATCCCCTCTCACCTTTGCTTTTCCAAGGGTCTCTAAATGAGGGCTTGAGCTTTGGTGTAGCTCCCTTTACAGGGAAGATCTGTTCCAGGAAAGGTCTCCTGGTCTGGCCTGATGGCGTTGCAGGAAGAGCAGGAAACCCCACAGCTCCTGTGGCTCCCTCATCCGATTTGCCTGCAGGCAGCAGCAAGGATCATTCCCAAGTGTCATCCCCTGGCTCCGTGACTCGGTGAGGTTGTGTTCCCCCAAAGGCCAGGGGCCGCTTTGTTTTGCAGCTCACGAAAGTCCAGCTCGGTGGTGCTGGGTTTGGTTTTTGTGTGCAATGAAGGCACTAAAAAATTCCCCTCCTTCCCTGGCACAGCCCTGGAGTGGGAGCAGATTCCCCTTATCCCGCAGTTATCCCGCTCCTGCCCTGGATCCCTGCGGTGCCGTGTGTTCTCCAAGCTCACAGCACTGCTGGCTCTAAACAAGAGAAACAATCCCTGTTCCTTCTCTTCTCCGTCCTTGATGTTCCCAGGCCCTGCATCTCCCTGGCTCTTCCCTGTGGGAGTCTTCATCTCCATCCCACCTTATCCCGATCAGGTAAGGGTCTGAGACGTGTTTAGCAGCAAATGCATTCCTGTGAAGAAAGCCAAGAGCAAAGAGCATCCAGATGCAGAGAAGTCTTTAGAAAAGCTTTGCAGACGTGCAAATGAGGGATGTGTCTTCCTGCATCTCCTGTTGTTTTTCTCTGTCACGTTTTGGAAGGGTTTCTCTCAGTGATTTCCTGCGATCCAGGTGCGTCCCTTCCTTTGTCCAAATCCAGTGCCAGAGGATCGAACAACTGACGAGTGGGGCCTGGGATGAAAACGGTTCTCCTAAAATGAGGGAAACAATGCTAGAAGAGAAATGAGCATCCTTTTAATGCCTGGAATAAAAATGCTGGAAAAGGGCACTTTTTATTTGATATGGTGTCATTCTCCTTTTTTTTTCCACGGATAAAACTCCACGGTGAGCAATCAGAGCAGAAATAGGAAATGCAGGAGTCTTGGATTCCACAGTGGGATTAACTTCCCTTTTCTGCTCTCTTTCAGGACAGGAAAAACCACTGAACTCGCCCCATCTTTGGGACCAAGAGCTTTGGTGCTGGAGTAGGCAAAGCCAGCTAGGGCCCCCCTTGTCCTGCCCATGGTGTGGGTCAGGGACAGGCTCCTCTTCTCCTCTGCGCTGGGATGAACTGCCTAGGGAATGCTATTACTGACAGCCCGGTCCTAGCCCCGGCTACTGGAAATGGGCGGAGGTGAAGAGGCAAGTGCCAGAGTTGCTTGGGGATGATGGAATTGTGGTGTTTGGCTGTGCCCAGAGGGGCAGGTTGGGCATTTCTGTGTGTCTGAGGACTGGTTTGGGTGCTGGGGAGCCCGGGGAGCCGAGCTCTCAGTGCATTCCCAGCTCTCCCAGTGGTGGGAGCTGGTGCAGGGCTGGGTGACAGCCTCTGGTCGGGCTCGGGGCAGGCCCTGGCCCCGGCACAGACACGCTGGGGTGGTTTGGGGCCGCTTGGGGAGCAATGGGAAGAAAATGAGGGATGGTGCTGGGCAGAGCGATCGGCCTGTGCTCGTGTCAGCGCAGCCGTGCAGGGCACTGGGATCTGGGTAAAGCACCGGCTCTCCTGGTGTTCAGGGATGCAAGGTCTGAGGGACCGGATTTACTTGGGGTTTTCCAGGACAGCAGGAAGAAGAGGAAATGTGGTGCCAGAGGTGCGTCCCATCAGGTTGCAGTTCCCTCTTTCCCATTTCCATTTCCTCCTCAGTGCGGGTGTCCCCTGCAGCCCATGAGCACGGGGCCGGTGACAACTCCCTGTCTGTAGAGGGATTCCTTATGGAACAAGGGCAGATGACACTTGTGTGAGGCTTACGACTGTTAGAATTAGACTGGGATGGGTTTAAGGAAAACTAGAATCGTGTGTTAATCTTACTGGTCAATGAACAAATAGAATCCACACTTCTATAAGAAAAAATAGAGTGTATGGAGCATATAGAAGAAGCTGTTTTTGCCTGCTGCTGCTGCTTGGCTGTATCATGTAACCCCATTCGAACTCTGCCTTCAAGACAGCTGTGAGACCGTGAAATAAAGAACTTAGCAGAACAGCAGCCTCCTCTGCTCTTTCACCCTGGTCCGAGAAGGAGGGGTACCCTGTCAAAGGCTCAACACTTGCCTTTCTGACTTTGTTTCTAAATTTCTACCTTTCTAATTTTGTTTGTTTCTAATTTTTTTGTTTGTTTGTTTCTAACTTTGTTTGTTTTCAACTTTCTCCCTTTAGAAATTTGTTTGTTTCTTGTATTTTACCTCTTTGTTTGTTTCTAAATTTCTGCCGTTGTAACTTTGTTTCTAACTTTCTACTTTTAAAATTTCATTTGTTTTTAACTTTTTACCATTCCTCCCAGCGAGGGCTGTGTGCAGAATACTAAAACCTGTTAAGTTCTTCACTTTTACGTCTATAGGCAAATGCTACTGATTTAGATGTAAATTCATTTTGAAATGAGCCAGCCCTCTCTGTCTACTCTGTCGCATACAGCAATATAAGAAGCTGGGAATAGAGATCCGCAGGTTTTGAGAATAAGGAGCCGGCGTTTTTCTGTAGGAAGGAAAGCAGCAAGCGCCTGGCCGCAGGAGCCGAGACGCTCGGGCTGCAGGAGCTGCAGAGCGCCCGGAGCCGGCTTTTCCCTGTGCTCTGTGCCTGCCCCCGGGCTGAGCTGGGCGGCGCTGCTGCCGCCCGGTGCCGGCTGAGCCGAGAGGGCGGCGGCCTCGGTGGCTGCCGAGCGTGGCAAGGAGCGGGAGCGAGCGGGGCCGGGTGTGTCAGCGGAGGGGAGGGGCGAAGGGCGGTTCGGAGCCGAGGGACACGGCCGTGCATGAGCGGGGCCACAGCTATGGAAAGGAGCGGGCGCCGTGCGGGGCGGTGACCGCGGGGAATGACAGCGCGGGGGGCGGCCCGGCGGGGCCGGTTTTGCCGGGCAGCAGAGGCGCGGTCGCAGCGCGACCCGGGCGGGAGGCACCGGGCGGGCACGGTCGGAATCGAGCCGCCCGCGTGTCGCTCTCAAGGAGGCGGCTCGGAAAGGAAGGCGCAGTTCCGCGCTCTCGGGACGGCGTTAAGTGACGTTTTTATTAGAATATGACAGTATTTATTTTATTTTATTATTTTATTATCTGCCAGGACCTTGCAGAGGGTGGTTTACACTTCCGCCACACTCAAGATGGCGGACGCAGTAGGCCCCCTGCGAGAGGTGTCCCTGCCGATGCCTGCCGCGCTGGTCGCGGAGCCGTCGGCCGCCTCCGGCGCGGCTGACCCCGCCAGCCGTGTCCTCGCACCGGGAAGCACGGCGGAAAATCGCGCGGAAAGCGCGGGGCCGGCGTCGGAGTCCGGGCCGGATTCAGGCAGCCGACTAGACAGAAGCCCTTGTGAGGGGCGGCGGGGGCCCTAAGTGTACCACACTAAAGATGGCGGCTCGACCGGAAGTGGCTTCTGCCAGCACCCAAGATGGCGGCGAAGGGCGGAAGTGTCGTCACTGCCACACTAAAGATGGCGGTCGTGTGCACTGTTTTCTGACCTTCTCAATATGGCGGCAGGGAAGGCCCCCCCAAGCTGCGTCTATTCGGCTGCCTGAACGCGACGCCGACGCCGACGCCAGCCCAGCGCTTGCGCGCAATTTTCTGAGGCGTTTCCCGCTACGCGGACACCGACTGTGGGGTCAGCGGCGCCTGGGGCAGGCGGGAGCGTTCAGGCAGTCGAATAGACGGAGCGGGGGGGGGGGGGGGGGGTCCTTCCGGCCGCCATCTTGAGAAGGTCGAATAGCCACATCGGTGCGGTACCGGTGACTTCCGCCCTTCCTCGCCGGGAGCGGCAATGGCGGGGAGCCCGGGGAGCAGCGCTGCCGGGCCGGGGGCACCGGGGCGGGTGCTCCGGGCTCGGAGGTGAGCGGGGAACGGGGACAGCCCCGAGCGGACGGTGGGGGCCGCGGGGGATCGGTATTCCGGCCCAGGGATGAGTGTTCCGGCACAGGGGTGGCTGTCCCGGCACAGGGATGCGTTCCTGGACTGTCTAATAATATTATTTAACGATCGTGCAAGGAGATCTGTATAAAAAAATCCTCCGTGGTCATCCTTCTCCCAGCCCCGCTGTGTTTTCAGGACCTTGGGGGCAGAGTTTGGGTCTGGACAAGGCTCTCGGGCACAGGGTGGGATTCTTGGGGTGCAGGGCCAGGATTTGGACTCGATGCTCCCTGTGGGTCCCTTGCAGCCCAGGAAATGCTGCGATCCTGTGCCTCTGAGGGTGAAATAAAGGGGAGCGGTGGGGTTTGTGCCCGCTGTGTTCACGGCCCCGCCGGCTCAGGGCGGGTTAAAGGCGCAGCTGCCCCGAGACAGCGGGACCGGCCGGGGCTGCTCGCTCCCGGTGCTGCCGCCTCGTGGGGAGAGCCCGGCACTGCAGCCCGGAACGGCGCTGGACACGGGATGGGCGTGGAACAGCAGCGCAGGGGATGCTGAGGCAGCCCAGGGAATGCTGCGGTCCCAGGGAAGGCTGAGGCGTCCCAGGGAAGGCTGAGGCGTCCCAGGGAAGGCTGAGGCAGCCCAGGGAATGCTGAGGCAGCCCAGGGAATGCTGCGGTCCCAGGGAAGGCTGAGGCTTCCCCTGCCCGGGGCACTCGGCAGCAAATCCCTGATGTTGAGCAGAAAAAGGAAAGTTCTGGGTTAGTGGGAGGAGGTTTCTGGAATGGAGCTGGGACAGGTGCTGATCCACGCATGGAATCACGGGCTGGTTTGGCTTGGAAGGGACCACCAGGATCATTTACACTCTGTTTGTTGTCTGATTGCACAGCGAAGAACATCCAGAACTGCCGCCTCACCCTCACGGACAGCAGGAATGTCTTCCATAGCTCTTGTTTTGGAATGGGAATGGCTGTTGGGAGCTCTGGCAGGACCAGGTAAGAAGAGAAATGGGATCATTGTGGCTGCTGCTGGAGGTGGTTTTCTGCTTTCCGGCTGTTCTTCTCATTGATCCTTTCACAGCAGTGTTCTAGGGCACATTTGAGGGTAATTCCAGGAATCTGAAACCAGATAAAAACTGGTGGGGCAAAAATGTGAACCTGATCCATTTCTGGTAATTCCAAGCTTCTCCCACAACTCCGTTCCGGGGGAAAGCTGATGAAAGGATAAAGATGCAGAGGAACAAGTGCTGTAAAGCCCCCTGGCGCTCTGAGAGAGCAAACCTTCCAGTACTCCCAGCAGATCTCTTGGAGAAAGTGTGGGATCACAAGGTTTTCCAGGAAAGCAAAACAGGGGCGGAGATGAGGGAATAGGCTTCCAGTTCTTCCTTGAGCTGAAAGCCTGGGGGAATTGAGAGGGGCCACAAGAACTGTTTGTGTAGGCAAATGGGAGTTTGGGGGCTGAATCTGAGTTTCTCTCTGGGGCGTTTTTGAGGGAAAAGCTGAGGTGCTGTTTAAGGGAGAGAATGCACATTTTTGGGGTGGAAAAGGTTTGATCAATATTGTAGAGGAAGTAAAATGTTGGGGGTAAAAGTGGATGCAATCTGGAGGGGACAGAAGGAATATTTTGGAGGCAAAATGGGGCACTCAGTAGTGGACAGATGGGGAACATTTTGGAGGCAACACTTGACAAACTCTCTGGGGTGGAGAACGACCACATGGAGGGAAAAATGAGGTGATGAGCAGCGGGCACGTAGGGAAGGTTGAGGGGGTAAATCTTGAGAAAAGCCCCAAGAAATCCTTGGAAGCAGGAGTGAGGAATTCAGTGGTGGAAAAATAGGGGAATTTTGCGGGGGTAAAACTTCAAAAGATCTAAGAGTTGAGAGTGAGTGTTCTTAGGTAAAAAGGATGTCTTGTTGAAGTTGGGCGTCTGGACTGTGGCATTTCTGGATCACAGGGTGTTTTTCCAGAAAGTAGGAGATAAAGAAGACTCCCAAAGCCTCGGTAGCTGTGTTAAGAAATCCCTGCCAGGGAAGAAAGGTACCTAAACCTCCTAGAAGTAGGGACTAATTGGCATGGGAAGGGGAAAACCCACCCCCAGTGGGAGAGAGCGCACCGGGTAAGGGAAGAGAAGGATGCCCTTAAGAAGAAGCAGGGAGGGTGAATTTCTCGGTTTGCTAAAATGTATCAAAAAGTTTGGAATCTGGGTCTGTGTGGAGGCCGGGATTTTCTCGGCCATATGCAGAGCCCAGCACTAGGAATAAAGTTTTGATATCCTTCCAGCATCCAAACGCAACAGAGGGAATCCTGGAGGAGGTGGAAAACGCTGTCACTCCATCGGTGGAATTCCTGGGAAACGGAAAGCAGCAGAAGCAGCAAGAACAGAGTTGGAAGCAGGCTCCAGCCGGGTAAGGCAGACACCAAATCCTTTGGAATTTGAAGTGGGCAGGGGTGGGAAGAATGAATTCTTACATTTGTAGCCCAGGGATTCCTGAGCAGGATCCCGGCAGGGAAGACTGCAGGGATCAGGCTGGGGCCTGATCGCAGCTGGGGGCAGCGAGCCTTGGAATTGGCTGAAGGGAAGAAAGAGGGATCCTTTGAGCACAAGGATCAGGTGTCAAATGCGGAGATGGCATCAGACAATTCCTCGGGAGGGTTTAGTTCCTGGGCCAAATCGATCTGCTGCCTTGTGAAGGAGCTCAGAGAGCTGGGAAGAGCCCAAGCAACGCAGGGAATGCACCGGCAGATAAAAGTGCCGGGGAACGGTGGGGAAAAGCATCCGAACAGGGGGCCTCGTTTTGTACAGGGACGGTACAAAAAATTGTCCAAAAGAGCAGGAATGGAATGGGATTTTACGTATTCCTCGGAGGCCACAATCGAGTGGGAAGGCTGAGAGAAAGAAACAAAGCCTAAAAAGGCAGATGAGCCAAATCTGCCCAAAGCCTCCAATGGCCACATTCCCTGGCATTGCTGAGGACTTCAGCCAAGCTCCAGGCAAAAGGTGAGCCCCTATGGAATCCTTTCTGGGAGACCATATCCAGCTGGGACCCTTCCTGGAGAAGGCCATGGGATATGGGTTATCCCAGGTCCAGAGAATATGTCATTTCCTCAGGAAAAACACTTGGATCACTGCATCACTTTCTTGTTTTAGGCTCACCAGTCACCCGGGCTATCCCAGCGGGGAGAGCGGGAGCACGTCCAGCCATGGAGAATTTCTGGGAGAGCCCGGGAGAAGAAAGAAGGCTCCAGCTTCACAGATCTGTGTCATAACCCATCCTGTCGGCCGCTCCTGTTTGATCCTGGTGCATTTGTCCTCTTGGATTCAACCTGAGCAGCGCTAATTGCTGGCAATGAAGCAGCCTTTGGTACTTCTTTTCCACAAAACCTCTCCATCCTGCCCTTCAATCCTGTTGCAAACACGGGAAAAACCCAAATTTCCGTTTTTCCCCCCCTCTCCCCTTCACTTTGCCTCCTCTTTTCTTGCAGGCTTTGGGCTATCCAGGCTTGCATGTGGATTAGGCAGAGCACCCCGGAAGCTCAGCTCCAGGTGGGATTGCAGCGGTGTTGGAAGCACCAGGGATTCTCCCAAGGTTTGGTGTGAGGAGCTGCATCTTGGGAGGGGCTGGGATTTTGTGCACTTCTGGGTTTTTTTTTTTTCCTGTTTGCCTTTTGGGCCGCCTCAGAGAAAAAGCTGAAAACCGAAGAAACTGAGGGGGGGTTCCCAAATTCCTTTCCAGCCCTTCCGAGGAGGCACAAAGCCACGTGGAGCTGAGGAAAGGGATGTGAGGAGAATGGCAATAATGGAGCCTTGGGACTCTGCACTTCATTCTTTTCACGTGTTTGGAGGTGCAGGAAATGCCAAACGCCACAGGAATTCTGTGTCTGTAACATCGGGTGCAACCTCTTGAAACCCAAGTGCTCAGAGTGGGGTTTTCCCAAGGGTAAATCCCAATGTGACATGGCAAAGCTTCAGCGAGGATTTCTAGGCTTGACTGCAGAGCTTTTGGGAAAGCTCAGTAGCCAAACAAGATCAGATTTCTGTCGGATTTGGATCAAACGTGGCGTTTAAATCTGGGACAGCTCAGCTCCCCGGGTGGGAAAGTGCTTGGAGCAGCCGAGAGCTGAGCTGTTTTTGAGAATTCCAAGCGTTGTGTTCTTACGCTCCTTAATACAACGTTTAAATAATTGATCCTGAATGGAGACAGTATCAGAGGGATTTGTTAGAGGGGCAGGGATGTTTTTTCACCTGGCAGTGTGTTGGGATAGTCAAGACTCCTTCTGTCAGAATTAATTGGTCTTCCTTCTTTTCCCTTTTGTTCTTTCTAGGTTGTGGCTGAGTGGGGAGAGTATTTGGGATAAAGAAACGAAATGCCCGAGGGAAGCTTCGCGTTCCCGTGGGGATGCTTTAGGCGCGTGCAGCTTCTGAGCTGCACCGAAACTTGAGGCTCCCACAGAAGCCGTCCGAAGCTGGAAGGGCCAGGGAAGAGAATTCCAGGAGAGGTGTGGGAAGCGCTTTCTGCCAGGTCTGGACAGCACCGAGGTGGGAATGACTTCAAAGTGTTCCTTGTCCCTGTCCTGTTCCCAGCCCAGGACCAAGTTGGTGTTCCCTGAGCGGCTGCGGTTCCCTGGATGTGGCAGGAGGAGGTCTCTGCCGGGGAGTGGGAGAAATGTCCCTGCCCGGTGCCGTGTCCTTGGCGGGCAGAGAGCGCCGCTCGTGGCAAGGGGGGTTTGTGAGTATGGAATCAGCCCTAGCTCCTTTTTAAGGGGGTGTTTTAATGAGTCATCAGCAGGGACCACTTTTAGCCAGCTTTAGTTAAGTTCCTTTTGCACAGGTTTCATGTTGCTTTGATGGTGAAATCACCAAACCCTGAAGTTTGCCAAATTACCCCTGAAAAGCTTTAATGAACCAATCCTGAGGGAACTGGGGATTGGATATCTGGGATCTTATGGCCCTTTGAGGCCATGTTGGGTTTACCCCTTGATTTTGGTGCCAAGGGAAACTCCAAGTTAAGAATAATCCAAATATGAAGCACTTCTCACAAAACTCAGCTTTGCAAACCTTTATTTGGGCTAAAAAAGAAAAGATGGGAATGCCCTTGGCAGAAAAGCAGCTGTGAGGCACAGCAGGCTTCAAATGCCTGTCAGCAGGAGCTCCAGGAGAAACGGCTGCTGGCTCCGGGCATCCTGGGCTTTCCAGGCAGGTTTTGTAGCGGATTGCAAGGCAGTTTTCCTGCCTCTGGGGGGTGGCACCTGCATCCCGCTGGAAAGGGAAAATGTGGAGAGAGGGGCAAGCGGGAAGACGGTTGCTGATGTGTGTCCTTGGATCGCAGTTCCTCCCGGTGAGTCTGTGCTGCTGGAAGTTTGAAGGAGATCAGTCCTGGAGTACGTGTGGGTTCACCTGTGGGGTTTGGGAACGACGCTGGCCATGAAATTCCAGGGATGTTCCCTTTGCTGGAGTGAGAAGCAGTGGAAGCACTTTGCTGTCTGCTTCTTCATCGCCTTCGCCTCGGTCCCCTGGGGCTCCAGGTAATCCCCTCTCACCTTTGCTTTTCCAAGGGTCTCTAAATGAGGGCTTGAGCTTTGGTGTGGCTCCCTTTACAGGGAAGATCTGTTCCAGGAAAGGTCTCCTGGTCTGGCCCGATGGCGTTGCAGGAAGAGCAGGAAACCCCGCAGCTCCTGTGGCTCCCTCATCCGATTTGCCTGCAGGCAGCAGCAAGGATCATTCCCAAGTGTCATCCCCTGGCTCCGTGACTCGGTGAGGTTGTGTTCCCCCAAAGGCCAGGGGCCGCTTTGTTTTGCAGCTCACGAAAGCCCAGCTCGGTGGTGCTGGGTTTGGTTTTTGTGTGCAATGAAGGCACTAAAAAATTCCCCTCCTTCCCTGGCACAGCCCTGGAGTGGGAGCAGATTCCCCTTATCCCGCAGTTATCCCGCTCCTGCCGTGGATCCCTGCGGTGCCGTGTGTTCTCCAAGCTCACAGCACTGCTGGCTCGAGACAAGAAAAACAATCCCTGTTCCTTCTCTTCTCCGTCCTTGATGTTCCCAGGCCCTGCATCTCCCTGGCTATTCCCTGTGGGAGTCTTCATCTCCATCCCACCTTATCCCGATCAGGTAAGGGTCTGAGACGTGTTTAGCAGCAAATGCATTCCTGTGAAGAAAGCCAAGAGCAAAGAGCATCCAGATGCAGAGAAGTCTTTAGAAAAGCGTTCCAGACGTGCAAATGAGGGATGTGTCTTCCTGCATCTCCTGTTGTTTTTCTCTGTCACGTTTTGGAAGGGTTTCTCTCAGTGACTTCCTGCAGTCCAGGTGCGTCCCTTCTTTTGTCCAAATCCAGTGCCAGAGGATCGAACAACTGACGAGTGGGGCCTGGGATGAAAACGGTTCTCCTAAAATGAGGGAAACAATGCTAGAAGAGAAATGAGCGTCCTTTTAATGCCTGGAATAAAAATGCTGGAAAAGGGCACTTTTTATTTGATATGGTGTCATTCTCCTTTTTTTTTCCATAGCTAAAACTCCACGGTGAGCAATCAGAGCAGAAACAGGAAATGCAGGAGTCTTGGATTCCACAGTGGGATTAACTTCCCTTTTCTGCTCTCTTTCAGGACAGGAAAAACCACTGAACTCGCCCCATCTTTGGGACCAAGAGCTGTGGTGTTGGAGTAGGCAAAGCCAGCTAGGGCCCCCCTTGTCCTGCCCATGGTGTGGGTCAGGGACAGGCTCCTCTTCTCCTCTGCGCTGGGATGAACTGCCTAGGGAATGCTATTTCTGACAGCCCGGTCCTAGCCCCAGCTACTGGAAATGGGCGGAGGTGAAGAGGCAAGTGCCAGAGTTGCTTGGGGATGATGGAATTGTGGTGTTTGGCTGTGCCCAGAGGGGCAGGTTGGGCATTTCTGTGTGTCTGAGGACCGGTTTGGGTGCTGGGGAGCCCGGGGAGCCGAGCTCTCAGTGCATTCCCAGCTCACCCGGGGGTGGGAGCTGGTGCAGGGCTGGGTGACAGCCTCTGGTCGGGCTCGGGGCAGGCCCTGGCCCCGGCACAGACACGCTGGGGTGGTTTGGGGCCGCTTGGGGAGCAATGGGAAGAAAATGAGGGATGGTGCTGGGCAGAGCGATCGGCCTGTGCTCGTGTCAGCGCAGCCGTGCAGGGCACTGGGATCTGGGTAAAGCACCGGCTCTCCTGGTACTCAGGGATGCAAGGTCTGAGGGACCGGATTTACTTGGGGTTTTCCAGGACAGCAGGAAGAAGAGGAAATGTGGTGCCAGAGGTGCGTCCCATCAGGTTGCAGTTCCCTCTTTCCCATTTCCATTTCCTCCTCAGTGCAGGTGTCCCCTGCAGCCCATGAGCACGGGGCCGGTGACAACTCCCTGTCTGTAGAGAGATTCCTTATGGAACAAGGGCAGATGACACTTGTGTGAGGCTTACGACTGTTAGAATTAGACCGGGATGGGTTTAAGGAAAACTAGAATCGTGTGTTAATCTTACTGGTCAATGAACAAATAGAATCCACACTTCTATAAGAAAAAATAGAGTGTATGGAGCATATAGAAGAAGCTGTTTTTGCCTGCTGCTGCTGCTTGGCTGTATCATGTAACCCCATTCGAACTCTGCCTTCAAGACAGCTGTGAGACCGTGAAATAAAGAACTCAGCAGAACAGCAGCCTCCTCTGCTCTTTCACCCTGGTCCGAGAAGGAGGGGTACCCTGTCAAAGGCTCAACACTTGCCTTTCTGACTTTGTTTCTAAATTTCTACCTTTCTAATTTTGTTTGTTTCTAATTTTTTTGTTTGTTTGTTTCTAACTTTGTTTGTTTTCAACTTTCTCCCTTTAGAAATTTGTTTGTTTCTTGTATTTTACCTCTTTGTTTGTTTCTAAATTTCTGCCGTTGTAACTTTGTTTCTAACTTTCTACTTTTAAAATTTCATTTGTTTTTAACTTTTTACCATTCCTCCCAGCGAGGGCTGTGTGCAGAATACTAAAACCTGTTAAGTTCTTCACTTTTACGTCTATAGGCAAATGCTACTGATTTAGATGTAAATTCATTTTGAAATGAGCCAGCCCTCTCTGTCTACTCTGTCGCATACAGCAATATAAGAAGCTGGGAATAGAGATCCGCAGGTTTTGAGAATAAGGAGCCGGCGTTTTTCTGTAGGAAGGAAAGCAGCAAGCGCCTGGCCGCAGGAGCCGAGACGCTCGGGCTGCAGGAGCTGCAGAGCGCCCGGAGCCGGCTTTTCCCTGTGCTCTGTGCCTGCCCCCGGGCTGAGCTGGGCGGCGCTGCTGCCGCCCGGTGCCGGCTGAGCCGAGAGGGCGGCGGCCTCGGTGGCTGCCGAGCGTGGCAAGGAGCGGGAGCGAGCGGGGCCGGGTCTGTCAGCGGAGGGGAGGGTCCCGAGAGCGGCCCCGGTGCGGCCCCGGTGCGCGGGGCGGGCCCGGCCCGGGAGAGAGGGGCGGGGCCCCGAGCGATGGAGCCGCCCCCGTGCCGGGCAGGGCGGGCCCCGGGGCCGGGCGGGGCCGGGGCTCTGGGGCGGGGCCGAGCGGGGCCGGGGGCGGGGGCGGCTTCAGGGGCGGGGCCGGGCCCGGCTCAGGTGCGCGGGGCGGGGTCCGCACAGGTGCGCGGGGTCCCAGGGCGGCTGCGCAGGGCGGGGCCGAGGTGATTTAAGCCCCCGAAATCGCCCCTGCCGCCATTTGCTCCCTCAGAGCTCGGGGAGGCTGCGGCCGGGCCGGGCTCCCCCGGCGTGGCCCGGGAGAGGCCCCCGCTCCCCCTCTTTCTTCCCCGTCTTTCTTCCCCCTGTTTCTCCTGCCCTTATCCTCCTCCTTCTTCCCCCGCTTATCACCTCTTTCCTACCCCCCCCAGTTTCTTTCTCTCTCCCCCACACCCTCCCTGTCTCTCCCAGCCCCCTGCCTGCCCTCTCCCCAGCGCCCCCCCACCCTCTCTCCCTGCTCCCCTGTGCATCCCCGACCCCCCCCGCCTCCTTTCTCCCCCACCCCTCCTTTCTCCCCTCTCCGTACCCCGTTCCCCAACCCGACTCCCCTCTCTTCCTCCTCCTCTGACCATCATCCCTCCCCCTCACCCGACCTTTCCCTTCCCCCCTCGTTCTCCCCAACCCACCCCGACTCCTCTCCCTACCCCATCTCATCCCTCCCCGTTCCCTCTTTCCCCCGCAGCCGCGGGGCTCGGGGCGCCGGAGAATAAAGCCCAGAGGGCCGGAGCCCGGCGCCCCTGCCCTCGCTGGAGCCTCGCACGGGGGACCCGCTCGGCGGGTCCCCCGTGCAGTACAAAAACAGCGCCGGGGCTCCGGCTTTGCACACATCACACTGGGGATCCCCTCCTCAGGAGGGGTTCCCGGGGGGGGTGGTGGGTTTTGGGGAGGGTGGTGGGTTGGGGTGGGCCCCCTCCTCAGGAGGGGTTCCCGGGGGGGTGGTGGGTTTCGGGGAGGGGGGTGGGTTGGGGTTGGGGTGGGCCCCCTCCTTAGGAGGGGGTCCCGGGGGGGTGGGTGGGATGGGCCCCCTCCGGAGGAGGGGGTCCCGGGAGGGGGTCAGGGTGGGCCCCCTCCGGAGGAGGGGGTCCGGGGGAGGGGGGTGGGGCGGAGGGGGGACTTTCCCCCCCTCCAGTCCCCGCCCCCTCTCCCGGACCCCCTCCTCCGGACGGGGCTCACCCCAGCCCCCTCCCCGGGACCCCCTCCTCCGGACCGGGGCCCCGGGGGGAGGGAGGGGCTGTTGGTTTGGCCTGTGGTCTCTATGTCTGTTCATGCCACAGAGTGACGTGACCCCCCCCCTCTGCTTCCCCCCCCACCCCCCTCCCCGAGGCCCCGGTCCGGAGGAGGGGGTCCGGGAGAGGGGGCGGGGACTGGAGGGGGGGAAAGTCCCCCCTCCGCCCCACCCCCCTCCCCCGGACCCCCTCCTCCGGAGGGGGCCCACCCTGACCCCCTCCCGGGACCCCCTCCTCCGGAGGGGGCCCATCCCACCCACCCCCCCGGGACCCCCTCCTAAGGAGGGGGCCCACCCCAACCCACCCCCCTCCCCGAAACCCACCACCCCCCCGGGAACCCCTCCTGAGGAGGGGGCCCACCCCAACCCACCACCCTCCCTGAAACCCACCCACCCCCCCGGGAACCCCTCCTGAGGAGGGGGCCCACCCCAACCCACCACCCTCCCCGAAACCCACCACCCCCCCGGGAACCCCTCCTGAGGAGGGGATCCCCAGTGTGATGTGTGGAAAGCCGGAGCCCCGGCGCTGTTTTTGTACTGCACGGGGGACCCGCCGAGCGGGCCCGGCCCGTGTGGGGCTCCAGCGAGGGCAGGGGCGCCGGGCTCCGGCCCTCTGGGCTTTATTCTCCGGCGCCCCGAGCCCCGCGGCTGCGGGGGAAAGACGGGACAGAGGATGGGAATAAGGGAGCAGAGGGGGTCAAAGAAGGAGCGCAGGTGGGGGGTTCGGGGTGTGCAGGGAGAGGTGGGATGGGGGGACAGGAAAGGAGGCGGGGGGAAGACGAGGACGGAGCACAAGTGGGGGGTCAAGGTGCAGAGGGGAAACGAGGGAAGAGGAACACGGGGAGGTGGAGGGGGAAGGAAAGGTGGGAGACGGAGGGGGAGGATTGAGGGCAGGTGGGGGGAACTGGGAGGGGAAGGGGAGCAGGGTGAGGGGGCAGGGGGGACCCGGGATGGGGGCGAAGGAACGGTGGAGAAGGGGAGAGAGGGTGGAGGGGTAGGGCAGGGTTGGGGTGTGTAGGGGGACAGGGAGGGGGGATGGGGGGGACCGGGCCGGGGGGGGAGGGAGGGGAGGGCTAGGGGGGAGAGGGGGGGGGGTAGGGGGGGGGGTGTAGGGGGTGGGGGAGGGGAGGCAGAGGGAGGAGAACGGAGAAGGGTTAGAAGAAGACAAACTAACACAAATATAAAGGAAAAGAACTACAGAGACATAGAAATATGGAAATACAGAGATCTAGAGCCCGGTCGGCCACAACCGTTCCCACCGAGCGCCGAGGGAGCAAATGGCGGCGGCGCCGATTCCCGAGGCTTAAATCCCCTCGGCCCCGCCCCGCGCAGCCGCTCTGGGGCCCCGCGCACCTGTGCGGACCCCGCCCTTCACACCTGTGCCGGGCCCGCCCCGCCCCGCCCGCGCCCGTAAATGCCGGCGGATCCGCGCCCGCTCCGCTTTGTGCGGTGGATGCTCATCCTGCTCCTCCCGGGCTGTGGCGGGACCGTCGTTCGGAGCGCTGTGCGGAGCCCGGCACCGGGGGCTGCTCCCGGCGCTGCGCCGAGCCCGAGGCGCTGAGGTGGGAACGGGACCCGGGCCCTGGGATTCGGGGCTGGGTCCTGTCGGTGTCTGCTGGGGGTCCCGGGCCGAGCCGCTTGTCTCTCGGCGGGCGGGGTGCGGCTGCCGGGCTCGGAGAACTGAGGTGGGATGGGGGATGGCATTAGGCATCGGGATCGCCGCGGCTGGCAAGTGCCGCTCCGGGATTGGCGCTGGCGCCGAGCCCGGCGCTGCCGCTCCGGCTGCGGCCAGCGCGGGGCTGGGCTCCCGCCGGAGCTCCGGCTACGCTCCCGCTGCGGCCGCGGGGAGCCGGGGCCGTGCCGGTGCCGGGCCCGCCGGGAGGGCGGCGCTTCCCCACAGCAGGCGCTGGATCGCGCCTGGAAGCGGCCGGGCCGCGGGGACCGCCCGTGCCCGCCCCGGCACCCCCCGAGGCCGCCGCTCCCTCAGCGCCGCCCGCCCTGTGGGGCGCCCCCTGGCGCAACCGGAGCGCCGGCGCTCCCGGCCCGGCCCCGCCCGCAGCCCCCGCGGGGACGCGGAGCTCCCCCAGCCCCGGCACTGCCGAGGCCGCCGCTCCCCCTGCCCCGGGCCGCTCCCCCGGGGGCCTCCCGCCCGCCGCGGCCCCGCCCAACCAGCGCGCCTGCAGCGGGACGAGCCGCTCCCCCGGCCCGGCCGCTGGCGCCGAGGCCGCTGCTGCCGCTCCTGCTCTGACTGCGCCCGCTGCGGGACCGGGGCCTCGCCGGGGCTCGCTGCTGCTTGAGCCGCTCATCCCACAACTGCCGCTTGAGACCTGATGCTCTCCTTCCTCCCCCCCGCTTTCTCTGCGGCTTGCACGCTCCACTGCAAAAACCTCTGGCTTTAAAAGGCCAGGGAAAAATGTTTCTTCTTTATTTCCAGAGCACAGGAGATCTTGAGTGGCAATGGCTACACAAGGACCACCAAGTCGAACCCTTATGTGAATGGCTCCTCTGGCCACTGAACCCACACCTGGGCACTCTCAGCAGCCTGCTCCAGCCAAGCCAATCTCAGCTCCTGGCAATGTCCTGCCTGGGATAGGAATGCCAAGTGCCAGCAAGGTCATTCCTATGCAAATACAACTCTTTCTTTTATGCTAATGCTGCTTGCCACACCAGCCCCTGTAATTGCCATAGGGCAGAGCTCCATGGCCAGCACCTGATCATGCAACAACACAGGTGAGCAGTTGTGTGACAGCACTGAACTCTTCCCATAACCCTGATTTCCTGCCCTTTCCAGGATTTACCCAACAGCTGTAAAGGTGCTTGTTCCATGGCCCTTTCCAGGGAGAAATGAGCAAGGCAAGTCCTGAGGGTTCACTTGCTCCACGGCCAAAGCTCTTCTGGAGAGGGTCAGGGCTGCTCCTGCCTGCAGAGGGGCCTTTCCCACAGGTGAGTGTTCACAGCCCAAAATCCCAGGGGCTGCTGAGGCCGGGCCAGCTTTTGTGGCCCAGAGCTGCACAGAGCTCTCAGCAACTCCTGCTCACTGCCAGGAGTGTTCCTTGGTGCTCCTTCTGTGTGTCCCAGCTGGCAGGGAATGGGGGGAAGGAGAAGGCCCAGGAAGGGAAGCAGCAGCTCTTGTGCTTTGGATTTGCAGAGAGGAGCTGTGCCTGCAGTGTCCTGCCCGTGGCACACAGTGTGCCAAACACACATCCCTGGAACGGGCACTGGGCTGCCCGGGCAGCGCTGGGATGGACATGGATAAAGGGCTGCCCGCGGCCCCTCGGCCAGGGGCTGCTCTGAACAGGCACCCAGAGATGCTTCAGTCCCGACAGACCCCACTGACACCCCAAAAATGCCCCAAGGAACAGCTGGCACTGGGCAATGTCAGAATGGGCTGTTTGCAGAGGGGCTCAGACAGCAATTCCCAGTGCTGACCTCCCACACACCTGCCAGCTATGTCCCAGCCACCCAAAATGCCTTCCCTTCCAGCCTGAGGCCATCATCCCTCAGCAGTGTTAAAGCCAAGGCAAGCTTCGCCCACAGCAATGAAATGCCAAGCAATGCCCTCAGAGATGCCTTCAAATGAAAGGTCAGAGTCAGAGAAATCTCTTTGGATTGAGTTGGGAGTTTTTGGGGAGCCAGCTGGAACTGCACAACTGATGGAAAGCTTTCCCAGGTGGCTCCCACTGCAGGTGCCCTGAAGGCAGGGATGTGCATCCCTTTCCTGAGGGAAAAGAACTTGCAGAGGCCACTCCTGAGGCTCTGGAATGAAATCAACTCCTGCAGGGAGAGAAGTCCTCCCGTGGGCACAGGGGCTGCCTCAGCAGGGGCTGGGAGCGTGTCCAGCCAGCGCCTGTTCCTGCTTTCAAATATCACCTGGAGCCCCAGCTCGGGGGGTGCAGGCAGCTGAATTCCAGGGAACTCTGTCAGGTGCCCCCAGGGACATTGGGGGGGGGGGGGGCTGGGGGATGAGGGTTACAAACAGCAAATTCTATGGAACATGAAGCTGTCCTTGCCCTGACCCTGCTGAGCTTCCCTGGAAGCTCTGCTGGGTCCTGACACAGCTGGTGTTAAATAGGCAGCTCTGCATGGGAATATCCATGCTCCAGGAGGCGCTGGGAGGCTATGCCAGTGGCAATTCAGCAGGGAATTCAGGGCTTTGGGTAGAATTCATCTGAACTAGCAAAGCCAACCCCCAAATCTGCGCACCACCCAGGGAACAATCTTTGTGCTGCCCTGGCAGCCAAAGCCCCTGGGCTGGGAAATGTCAGCAGGCAAATGGATGGAATGATCTAAATGCCAGCATCCCCCAAAGGGACAATGCCATCACCTCCCTTTGCTCCCCAAGTGTCCACTGTGTTCCCCACAGGTGCCCTGGGGATGCCAGGGAGGTGCCTTTGCCCACAGTGCCTTTCTCCTGCCCCTCTCCAGCCTGAGGCCTCTTCTCCCTTCCCTGCCAGCTGCTGCCAAGGAAGGAAGACACAGTGAGTGCTGAGTTGACCTCCAAATAGTCCTTCCCTCACCTTGAGATGACCTGAGATTTTACCCCCAAAATGTCCCCATCTGCCTCCTTCTGAGTTCCTCATTTTTTACAAGGAAGCATTCTTTCTCTGCTCTGGAGATTACCACAAGATTTGCCCCCAAAACTTTCCCCACCTGTCCACTACCTCTTTCCTCATTTCCACCTCAATCTTTTCATTCTTTGCCCTACAGATGCTTTCAATTTTTACCCCTCTGAACTTCCCTACCTGTCCATAAGTGATTACCTCAGTTTACCCCATCAAGTGCATGCTCTCTGCTACAGATCACCTCAGATTTTACCTCCAACATTTTCTGCACATCTCCACCACTGACTGAGTACTTTATTTTTACCTCCAAATACTCATTTTCTACCATGGAGATTCCCTCAAGTTTTACCTGCCAGATTTACCCACCTGTCCACAGCAATTCCCTCAGTTTACCTCAGGATGCTCCTGCTCTCTCCTAGAGATGACCTCACATTTTACCCCCTCAGTTTTCCCTACCTGCCCAGTTCTGATCACCTCCTTTTTACCTCAAAACATGAGTTCTTTCTTCTACTGATGAACTCGGATTTTATCACCAAAATGTCTATTTTGTCCCCTGTACACTGACTAGATTTTAAAACCCAAACCACGCAGGTTATGTCTGTCTTACCCCCAAAATGTTCATTCTGTCCCCTACAAATTAGGTCAGATTTTTTCTCAAAACCACTTATGGTTCCTACATAATTACCTCAGGGTTTGCCCCCCACATTCTACCTCATCTTGACTACTGATCACCTCATTGCTTCCTCAATATGTTCATTCTTTGCCCTACAGATCTTCCCAAGTTTTACACCCCAAATTTCCTTGCCTAGCCCCAGTGATTGCCTCAGTTCATGTCAGTGGTCACACTCTCCCTAGAGATTACCTCAAGTTTAACCCCCAAAATTTTCCTTAACTGTCCACAACTTATTACCTCATTTTTACCAAAAAAGATTCATTCTCAACCTTTAGATCATTTCAAGTTTGACCCCCCAAAATTCCCCTACCTGTCCACTACTGATTCCCTCATTCTTCCTTCAATATTTATTTCCTTTCTACCATGTAGCTTCTATCAAGATTTACCCCCAAAGTTTTCCATCTGTCTACTACTGCTTACCTCATTTTTACCTCAAAATGTTCTTTCTACAGCTTATTTAATATTATTTTTACACAAGTTTCCCTATCTGCCCACAACTGATTCCCTCATGTTACCTCAGTGTGTTCATGCTCTCCCCTAGAGATTAGCTCAGATTTAGCCCCCAAATTTTCCCCACATGCTCAGTACTCATCACCTCCTTTTTCCCTCCAAGTGTTCATTCTCTGCTCTTGAGACTTTGTCAAGTTTGGCCTCCAAAATTTTCCTTCTTTGTCTATTACTGAGTACCTCATTTTTGCTCCAAAATATTCATTCTGTCCCCTACAGATTACATCAAGTTTTACCCCCCAGTTTTTCCTTCCTGTACAATATTAACTCTTTTCTGCCCCAAAAATGTGCATTCGTTCCCCTAAACATCACCTCAGCTTTTCCCTCAAAAATGCCACCTTGCTCTGCTTGACATCACCTCCCATTTTCCTACACAAACAATTCTTGTGTCCCCTCTCAGTCACCCCAGGTTTTCAGCTGAAAATGTCTCCTCTGTCCCCTCAAAGTCATCCCAGGTTTTCCCAGTGAGGAGCTGCAAGGAATTCAGGCAGGGCCAATGACACCAGGGAACAGCTGTAAATTCAGAGGCAGAGAGAGAAGATCTACCAGGAAAGGGGAAAGGTTCAGAAAACATTTCTGCAATTAATTAATAATTATTTCCAGTTCCCCACTGAGAAGAACACAACCTCACAGCTGTTAAGGCCTGACAGTTCCCTGCAGGGAGAGCTCAGCCCATGTGCCCAGAGGCAATCGCAGCATCTGCAAGAAAGAAAAAAGCAGCAAAAGGTGATTGCTTCTCTTTCAAAGTTATTTC
Organism: Coloeus monedula; assembly: GCF_965178545.1. Classification (NCBI taxonomy): domain Eukaryota; kingdom Metazoa; phylum Chordata; class Aves; order Passeriformes; family Corvidae; genus Coloeus; species Coloeus monedula. Next base: position 260,703 of record NW_028120720.1, on the reverse strand, counting down.
AAGTGCTCACACCCAAACCCACCTTTGCTCTTGATTCTGGCCGGGTGCATGGTGAGCAGTGGGCACAGGTCATGTCATCCATGCTGGTGTGAGTGATGCTTTCTGGGGGAAAGCAGCTGATCTCCAAAGTTCCCTTCCTGCCCCGTGCCTGATCTGCACAGGAGAAAACCTCTTCCAGGAAGGGACTGTGCTCCCTCTAATGCCATTTGCCCAGTCTGTTCCATGGGGATACTGCCAGCCTGGGGCAGCAAAGGCACACGCAGCTCTCAGCACTCCCTGCTCCAAGCACAGCTCTGGGCTCCTTTGCACACTGCCTCTGCCCTGGGGTTTTCTCCAGGAGAAGCCAAGGAATTGCTCCTGGAAGGGTGCAGATTAAGTTATCCCAAAGGGAAGCAAAGAGTAAGTACTCCAGGAAGAGCCCTTGGGATCTGCTGGGCTGAGGTGGGAAGGGGACATTCATTCCCTGCAGGGCCAATACACAACAACCTCCAAGCCAAAGCACAGACTGGCAGGTGGGGTCTGACAGCAGCACTCTGACAAACCTCCTTGTCATTCTTCCCTGCAGTGACTTTTGCAAGCAAACTCTGAAGCTGACAAGCCCAGAAGCTCCATCCAGCCACTCTGGAAGGAAAGGATACTCCCAGGGATGAGGCACATTCCCAGCAAACTCTCCCAACACAGCCTGGAGGCAGCGCTGGAGCTCGGGTGTGGGGCTGGGAAGGGCTGCCAGGAGCACGCAGCCCCCAGGTGGGGTAGCAGCGGCAGCAGCAAATTCCCACAGGCTGATGGCACAGCAGAGAGACAAAGGCCAGCAGTGCCCACGGGAGGTGCAGGGTTAATTCTGCTCCCTGCCCTGCCCCATCCCCGCAGGAAATCTCCAAGGGGGAGAGAAACTCTCAGGGTGCCCAAAATGCAGCATCTGTCACCCTGATCCAGCTTCAACTCAGCATGGGGGGCCAAACTCCCCCCACAGGTAAACACTGAGCTGACCTGGTCAGTCTCAAACACAGCCCCAGTTCTCACCTCCAGCCTGCTCCTGGGGCTGCTGCCACATTCCTGACAAGGAGCCCCTTTGGACAGGGCTCTCTCTGTGTCTCAGGTGCTGGGCACTGCAGGGACCAGGGCAGCCCCCTCTGGGGACAATTGGGGATTCATCCCACACCATGGGCAGGACCAGGGGCCCTCCAGTACAGGCTGGTGGGGCCAGAGCCCATTGGGTTTGGCTGCTCAAACACCAAAGCTTTTGGCAAAGATGGGACAAGTTAAGTGGGTTTTCCTGGCCTGAGAGAGAGAAGAAATTGTTGAAATTAAGCATGGCAATTAAGTCCACTGTGGAAGTCAAAGGCTCCTGGCTTTCCCACTCCTGTTCTGATTGCTCACTAGAAGGTTTTATCCATAAAAAAATGAGAGGTGGCACCAAATAAAAGAGCTCTTTTTCAACATTTTTCCCCTACTTACTTTCATACCTAAAAAGGATGTCCATTTTTTCTTAGTGCATTCTTTGCCTAATTTTAACAGAACTGTTTTCCTTCCAGGCCCCACTTGTGGGTTCTTCACTCCTTTGCCATTGGACTTTGGACAAAGGAAGAGAAGCATCTGCTCCAAACGGGTGTCATCCTATGGGGAACACACGCTGCCTCACTCTCCCCATTCTGGATGCTGGCTCCAATCCAGTCTGAGTTTTCCCCTGTTTTCCATGTCTAAGGACAGGAACTTGTCCTGGTCAGGGTGTAAGGCCTTAAACTGCACCTTGATCTGGGGGGCTGGGACTGGGATTCCAGCAGGGAATTCATTGTTTTACAAATAAAAGTTATTCCAGGGAGCTGCTGCTTCACCACACAGTGTCAGCAAAAGAGAGAGAACACCAAAGGTGTATCCAAAACCAAGGATGGAATGATTCCTCCTGCTTTGAGTGGGATCAGGGCTTATGGTGCCCTGGAATGACAAAGAACTTCTCCCTCAGCCCCCTAGAGAGCCCTCAAAAAGCCAAAGTGCAGCAGGGAAGGAAGGAAAGGCACCTGCTGGGGACAGCACAGCTCCAGCTGCTCATGGGGACTGGGACTGAGTCTGGAGCCAAAAGCCCCTTCCCAGGCTGGAGGGGCTTGCCTAAAGCACCACCTCTGGGAAGCAAAGGGCTATGGAAGAAATGGAGTGGGAATTTACAATAATAATCATAATGGATCGGGAAAGAGCAACAACAGAAGCAACAATCATTCCAAGGGAGCAGGAGGGATGCTGAGCTTTAAACAAGGTTTGAGTGAGGCAGCAGCTCCTGGCAGTTCTAACCCACAGCTCCAGCTCTGCGATTCCAGGAGCACTGCAAGCTCCTCCTGCCCAGTCCCTGGCTTTGCCTCCTGCCAGTACTCGGCACCTCGGGCACGGGTGGCTGCGAGTGCTCCAGTGCTGCTGCCCCGAGGGAGCGGGAAAATGGCCACTAAACCCCTTCCCACTGGGCTGGCTCCGAGCTCTGGCTGGGGAAAACATTTGGCACCCCGGCATTTCAATGCAATCAGTTTCCATCACTTTGAAGATGCACTGAATAAACCCAGGGCACATAAGTAAACCTCTCCCCATAAGGAGAGCCCCAGGGAATACACAATTCTTCCTATGCCTGGCCAAAGAAACCAGGAGCCAGGTTTTGGGGAAGAGACTCCAGACTCTTATCTCCTTCCCTGGCTGTAAACCACTTGCAGAGGCTTTGGAGTTCATACAAGCTTGTCAGGATTTGGCTACTTCATTTAAATTCCATTCAGATACTGGAATGGAAGTGTCCTAAAGGCACCTCACTCAGACTTTAAGCCCTCTACCACCAAAGAATTTAGATGCTCTTTTCTTAGGAACACCCCACCTCTGCTTCTTTAGGTGTCTCCATGTGGGACATCAATTAAATGCGGACAAATTTTAGAATGCAGCTTCCAAGTCAAGTTACCTGCTAGGAAATTACTCCAGCTCTCTGGCACCTTGGGCTGTTTTAAACACAGCCTGGCCCTTCATGGCTGAGGCTCTGAGCTACACAACTTGTGAGCTGGCAAGTAACAGCAGCTGAGGTCTCATCCCAGCTGTACACAAAAACAGGGAGTGGGGGCTGCACTTGGATACATGCAGGCAGGGTTGGGCCCCTTCTGAAAGCTTCAATCCCTGTTTTTCAGAGACTCAATCAGGGATAATGACATTTTAGCAAAGCTCTCTTAAGGCACGTGAAAACCCGAGCAAGAAAATGGAATCAAAGCCTTTGTTCCACTGGCCTCACGCCCCAAATTCCAACGGGACAGACAAGTCCCTCTCCTCGCAAGGCAACGTCTCCTACCTGGATCTGTGCCTTCCCCAGCCTTTGGTGGCCGTTGTCTCCATCCTCCCACACCTCCTCATCTTCCTCCTCAGCAGGCCTGGCTTCCTCATCCTGCAGAGCAAGCACAGGGACACTCACCAGCCTGCTCATCCCAAACCTGGGCAGCAGGGATGGACTGCTGGGACCCCCTGGACACTCACCCCTCTGCTGGCCACCATCCCTGCTCTGCAGTCCATTCCCGTTCCTGGCCTGGCATCTCCTTTGAACGGGATGTTAAACCACAACCACTTGCTCTGCTGGGTTTTGGGACATCAGAGACTCCCCCAAGGCAATGGACAAAGCTCCTGTTCCCACAGCCTCTGCCTCCCAAAGCCCTGCTAGGGCCAGGCAGAGCAAGGGAAACCCCTCAGTTCCTGCTGGAAATTTCCTCTTGTGCCCGTAAACCCAGGGAAATCGTGGCTGCCCCATCCCTGGAAGTGTTCAAGGCCAGGCTGGCCGCAGCTTGGAGCACCCTGTGGATGGAATGAGGTGATCCTTAAGGTCCCTTCCCACCCAAATTATTCCGCCATTCCAGGATGATTCTGTGATCTCTCCCTGCATTTATTTTGCATCGTTTCCTCTCTAATCTGAATTCCCAAATCGAAATGATTTTTTAAAGAAATCATTTAAAATTATCCCAGGAATAAAAAGGGGTGCATCAAACATACAAGAATCATTCCTACCTCCATCAAATCATTGTTAATTGGAAGCCTATTTCCTCATCTCTGTCCTTAGTTTTCCTTTCCTAGGAAACCTTATGATCCCACAGTTTCTCCAAGAGATTTACTGGGATTGCAGAAAGGTTTGCTTTGCCAGGGAGGCTGGGGGGTTTACAACACTTGTTCCTCTGCATCTTTATCCTTTCACCAGCTTTCCCCTGGAACGGTGCTGCAAGAGAAGTTCAGAATTACTAGAAATGGATCAGGTTCACCTTTTTTCCTCATTCTTTTCCAACGACTTCCAAATTCTTGGAATTATCCTCAAATGAGGCCTAGCAAGCTACTGTGAAAATATCAATCAGAGGAACATCTTGACAAGAGAAAACCACATCCAGCAGCAGCCAAAACAATGCCACTGCTATTCTTACCTGGTCTCCAGGTGCTCCAGCCAGAGCTCCCAACACCCACTGCCATTCCATGAGGGTGAGGAGGCAGTTTTGGACGTGTTCTTTGCCACGGGATGGGATAACAGAGCCCAGAGGGTCTTTGTGTCCCTTCCAAGCCACCCCATGATTCCATGATACCATCAGCACCTATACCAATTCCATTCTGGAAAGCCCAATTCCATTCCTCCCATCAACTCAGAATTTCTCCCTTCCTCTCTCTGCTCCACATCAGGCATGTGTTGCCACAGGCATGGGATGCCTCAGCACTGCCTGGGAATGCCACTCAAGGCTGCCCTGGTGGCCTCAGTGCTCCAAAATGCCCAGCTGGCTCCCGTTCCAGTCAGGAATGTCCCAAACAGCAGCGTGGGGTGTGCCCTCTGCATCCCACCATTGGGGCAGCTCCCATAGAATGTGACCAACTTACTGGGTTTGGAATTCCCGGCTTAAAAGTCAGGTGGTGGAATATCCTCTCCTGGGAATATCCGGAAGACCAGAAGGCTCCCTGGAAGCCACAGGTCAGGGACAGAGTCAGATGAACGATCCTGAACTGGTTTTCAGGGGATGCATCCCCAGCCTGTGGCTGCAAAAACTCCAGAGCTGTTCCTTCCCCTTGGGACAGCCAGGGAAAACATCCCCAGCATGGATTTCTGACAGGAAAAAACTCACTGCTCCAGGCTACTTGGCTCCTCCCAAATCCAGGCCAGCACTCCAACAGGCTCTAAGGACAAAACAACAGCAAAGACCATCTCAGGGCACACGCCACGAGCTGGGCGTCACATTCCTCACTGGAACTGGGCTGTTCCCACATCCCTGGGACAGTCGGGAGCATCCCCCGTTCCTCACTCTTCCATTCAGGACAAAGAGACAACAGAGCTGTCAAACAGCCAGTGTGTAACCCCAACAATCCAGGGAAAACCACCTTGCTCTGGGGAGAAACATCATGCCCAGTTATGGAAAAAGCCAAAGAGCAGTACTGGAAACACTCCCGGGCATGGAGGCTCCCAGCTCCGGAAATGCAGCTCACAGGCTTCTTCCCATGGGAACCCCAATCTTGCCCGGGACTGGGCTCAGGGAGAAAGTCCTGCCCATTCCACCACTCTGGCACAGACACCCCAGGAAGGTGTCCCTGACCATGGCAAGGGGCTGAACAGGATGGTCTGTAAGGTTCTTGCCAGCACAGACCATTCCAGGAGTTTAAGGTGGATTTGAGCAGCTCCTGGGGACATGAACACCACCCACACCTCCCACCTGGCTCAGCCCAGAGTCCATCCAGCACTCACAGAGAGCTGCTGGGAGCTGAAATTCTCCCTGCTCCCCCTGCCTCCAGCTCCTGGGAAAGAGGAGCTGCATCCTGGTGGGTGCCCCTGGCTCTGGGCAGCTGTTGCCTTCAGGCGGGGGGATGGCTCGGGCAGCTCCGGTGACTGTTCCGCCTCGATGATTTTGTGTTTTCCTGCATTTCCCTGGGCTGGAGGGGAGCAGGGGGTGCGGTGGGAGTGCGGGAAGGCAGCGGCGGGGAGGGCAAGGAGTGGGGCCGGGCACCGCACGGCGCAGGGGGGCTTCTGCTGGCACTGGAGGGGCGCGACCGTACGGAGGCGTCCCCGCCGCTGCCGGCCACTGCCCACGGGGCTCCTGCCCGCCCCCGGCGCCACTGACCCCACACCCCGTGTCCCCACACTGGGAACCACCACGGAAAATCATGCTGGAACCTCTAATCCTGAGCCCAAGCCTTGACCTTTTACCCCCTGACCTTTGACCCCTTGACCCATTCCTTGACAACCCGACCTTTGATCCCTGACCCCTGACCATCCACCTTTACACCTTGATCCCTGACTTTTGACCCCCAACCTTAGCCCTTTGACCCTTACCTTTTGACCCATGACACCTGACCCCAGGACCTTTGACCCCCCTGAGCCCTGTGACCTTTGCCCCAACCTTCTACATGTGACCTCTGTGCTTTGACATTGACCACCTTGACCTTTGACCCCTGGACTTTGACCTTTGATTCCCTGACCCCCCAACCTTTGCCCTGACTTTTGTCCCTTTATCCCCTAACCTTTAACCCCCTCTACTTTATACCCTGCACTGCTCTTGCTGCCTGGAACCCCTCACTCCTGCTCTACACGCCCCAGCCCCCAACTCGTACCTGTCACTCTCCAGCCTGCAGATGTCATCCCCACCTTTTTGGTGTGGGGCTTGGCCTCCTCTGAGGGTTCCAGGGTTATCCCAGCACCAGGCTTACTGAGCTGTGCTGCACTGAGGGTTCCAGGGTTGCTGCATTGTGCTGCTGGTGGGGGGAAAATGGTGCTGTTAGGGGTGGTGTAAGGGCTGGTGCACCTTTTCCCTGTATTCCTAACCTCCACTGTGTACTCTCCACCCTGTTAGGGAGGCTCTTTGTTTGGCTGCACCCAAACCTTGGCGATGAACATCGCCTCACAGACAGGACGGGACCAAGGAAAAACAAAACCCAGATGGGGGAGAAAAAAAACCTCACAGCTGGCTGTTTTCTTATTATAAAGTTAAAAATCAGTTGAAAAAACTGAAAGGCAAAAATCACACACACAAGGTTAGAACCAGTCAACACACACGCTCTCACAGACTGACACACGCAGACACAGACAGACACACACTCTCACAGACAGACACCCCTTCTTCAGCTTACACACTGACTGCAGCCCTTACTCACAACACTCCACTGATGAAGACGCTTCAACGCATCTTCCAACTGCTGCTCCCTGACGTGGAAGGGCAGATTCTGGGAAAAGCGGTAGCATCGGTGACTGCAGGGATCGGAATCGGCCTTGGGGACCTGCAAGACAACATGAGGCAGTCTACAAGTAGCTGACAGCTCGGAGTTATCCCCATACACCAGGCCCGTAAGTTTTCTACACAAAACCCCACAGACAAGAGATGAACCACAAAGTTTTACAACTGTTCAACCCAGCCACGACTCTACGTGCCAGGGCAGGGCAGCTCCAAGTGTAAGCACACCAAATAGAAGCAAAGATGACACGAGGACTTGAGATAACTCTCCAGAAGATAAATTCTAGACCCGATATGCTTGGAGGCAATGGAACCTACGGAACTACCACAGTGAGGAGGGTCCAGAGAAGTCCATGGCCCATGAAAAAAAGATACTACCAAAAGTGAGAAGGAAGATGGATGAGAACATCTTGTGTACTCCTTCTGCTCTCCAAAAGCAAAACTGTAAAGATGCCGGAATGAGCCTGATCCGGGAAAGGACGCGAGCAGAGACCCCCGCTGCCGCTACGGCCCAGAACGAGGCCGAGAAAGCACCGAGACGTAACAAAGCCCTGTGACACAGGAGAGGATGGACACAAACTACAGAACACAGACACAAATGACATAACACAGACACGAGCTGAACCTGCCCAGCAACGGGCACAAGATTCCTAGAGCAAGATGAGCCAGAAGCTGGCGATGCCGAAGGAAAGAAGGCTCTATGGCAACAGCACGCGGCAGTGAAACGTAACTCCTTCCAAGAAGCCAGTGCCAAAGCAGCTCAGAGGATGCTTGAGAAGCTCGGCAGGCCTAGAGAAGGAGGCAATGACTGCCAGGTGATACAAAGGGATCCCTAGGGAAGGACTCTGCCACCAAAGGCTGAAGTGACGTTGCAAAACGTGACCAACCAGCAAGTGGCCAAGATGCCCGCGGGCGGCTACGCCAGCGAGTAGGTGAAATGGAGACCGTGGCGATCGTGCCAGACCCGAAGGCGAGCTCCTCGGGCAAAAAGATCCACGATGACGGCGAGACTCAAAGGCCGATGACAGAGATGGGTGGGAACTGCCCTGCCCAGCAAAGGCTCGGGTGATGCTGAGGAGAAACCCTCTCCCTTTACTTCCAAGGGGCCCTCCCACAACAGCCCTCTCCTCTAAGCTAACTTCCAATTGCCTCCTGGAACTCCAAAGGCCTTTCCCTTCTCCCAACCACCGCTCCCAACACTTAGCTTTCTGAAGACAAACGGACAAAATCCATCCTTGGCAGAAAAAATGCATCAGCACCTCAGATGTCAACACGTTCCCCACGGTCCGCTTTGGCAGCTGCAAAAGATGGAGAACAAGGAGAAAATTCAGCCTCTGACAACACACGCCAAAAGAGACCCCTTCCGCAAGGCCCCCTCCCTCGAAACTGCCGAGGCTCAGCGCTTACCTGCTCTCTCCAAACTTCAGCTCCACACCTGCTCACGGTACCTAAGACAACAAAACAGAAAACGTCACTGTTGCCCTCCAGAAGAGCATCCCCGGGCTACTCCACACCACTGCCCCGGCTCACCTCAAATCCTGATCTGACTCTGGAGGTGGCCAGGACAAACCTGCACAATGAAAAGGGACACGCTCAGCACGCTGCCATAGACCGCTGGCCTATCAGCCACCCCACCTAAATGCCAACTCACCTGCTCGCCTCTGGCCCTTGGCACGCCCAGGGCAGCAGCAACACCTGCAGAGAAGCAAAGCAAAAACACACAAAACATGCTGAGAGACTGTGAAACCACAGCCTCCCTGCTCCGACTGAAGTACACCACACCTATACCTTAGGCTTGCACGCTCCAGCATCCAGGGCCAGGACATCCTGCAAGTGGACCACCTAAAACACACAAACAACAACGGATGCTTAGAGCTGCACCAAAAATTGAGACCGAGGCCGTAACAACTCATTCTGTCCACCGGTCACTGCTCACCTCGCTCCATCGCCCCTGACTGCCAATATCCGGCATTACTTCCAAAAAAAAAAAAAAGACATGGAACAATGCTGTAACATAGTAGCATGACATAGCCCAGCAGGACTGCAGAGAGGGGCAGAGAGGGAAAGCCGGCCAGGATCTCGTTCCCAGCCCTGAGCAGGGGCTTTACTGGCCTGACTGTCCTGTACTACCCGAGCTCTGGGGACAATGAACCAGGCTCAGTCCCTGCCTCACCACTGGCACCCTGAAATTCTGGCACTGCAAGAGTCAGGGGAGGTTTCAGCAGTGATTTCAGCAAGGTCAGAGCTGCTCCCAGCAAAAGCTGTTCTTAGACTACTCCTGGCAGAAGAACCCAGAGTACCTGCCACTGCAGGATGCTTGTGACTTCCAGGTGGAGGAGAAGGGTGGAAACAATCCAAGATGAAGACAGAATGATGAACACAGCAAAGAGGATTTCTGTATGCTCTGCACTGTTTTGTCACGTTCAGCCCTTCCTGGGCTGTTCTCTGCTTGTTGTTCTCAAGATCAACATCTCCGACTAAGGGCGGGTGATGTGAATTCCAAGGAAGTACAATTCAATTCTCCCCTAGATCTTTCCCTAAAGTACAAGATACTGATTCACCTCCCTTCCCACCAGAGTCAATCAAAGACTATCCAAAAACGTAAATTATGATAATGCGGAATCTGGTCTCCATTAGAAAAATTAATGTAGTATTTTTTATCAGAGCTTTGGTTAAATGTAACAACGCAGGAAGTGCCTGTGCTCAGGTTATTGGAGAGTGCGAGGTTTTCTCATCGCATCAGCCCTGTCAGCTGACAAATGTGGCTGTGCACTAAGGCACAAAGCACCGACGTTTGCACACTACAGCTGGAATCTGCTATCTCCGTGTGCAGACACAACCACTGCTCATCACAGATAAACCCACAAGGGCTGCTCCAGCACTGACTTACCTGGGGAAAAACCAGCACTAAGAGGAGCAAAATAAAAAGCATGGGAGTAGTAGTTTCACCCTGAGCAGCTCCGTGAGATGGGCAGGAATCAGAGGATCCCCTGAGTAACTCTGAACTTGCTTTTCCTGATCACCTTTCACAGAATCCATAGCAGCAACCCATGAACATCCCGTGTGTAGGTTTATTCCAAAACCCACTCGCAGAAACATCAGGATATTGCACCTAAAGCTGCCTCTGCCAGAGGGAAGCAAGAGCTGGGGCTGGGAGAGGAAACAGGCAGGAACTTGCTCTCAGGAGAGGCAGCACGTGGGCTGCTGGCACTGCCAGCAGGAGGACGCAGGTGGGAGCAGGTAAAATTCCAATACAAAATGCAACTGGGGAATGTGACGGTGCAGAGGCTGTAGGTTGGCAGTCTAAGACTTTGGGGTTTATCACAGCTCTGTGAAAGCACCGAATTTCGCCAGCAGGTACCACTCATCCTCCTCAGGACAAGCTTCCAAGAGTTCATCTCTCAATTTGTGCCCCAGTGTGGGCCAAGTGCTGGTGGAGCCTGGGCTGGCACCCCGAGCTCTCACCCCAGCTGGCACCCCCAGGGCTTTCCAACGTGCCACTGCCACCCAAGCCACAATGGTGGGGCCTGAGGAAAGGAAGGAATGAGGAGGGACTTAGGACACAATCCTGCCCTTCAGACAGGCAGATTTACCTGTGCTCCAGTCTCAAGGGGGCTCTCAGTGGATAACTCAAGCATCCCGCGTGGGACACTGGGGCCAAGGAGCAGCTGGAGGCAGCTCTGTCACCTGGGCTACCTGTGTGTAGCCATATTTAGCAATAACTGAATTGATTGAAATAAAGGGTAAAAGCTTGACTCAGCCTGTAACTTTCACCTTTCTTTCAAGTGCAAAAAGAAGCAGAAAAATCCATTCATATTGATGCTTTCCAGCTATGTCTCTTTCAGATTCCCAGGTATTCATCCCCTCACAGAGTTTTAGCGGTGACACAGAAGAAAGTTCTTTGCGTGCTGCCAGAAAAACGAGATTTCTCCCATTTTTTATTTTCACACCTAAAGTATGAAAACATTATCATCACACAGAATAGTTCTGCACACTCTCCTCTGGGCAAGGGGAAGATTCCCTGATAGGCAGATTCCAATCCCTCCTGTCCATATTTACATCCCTAAGGCCTCAGACCCTCTGTAGGTAACCACGGGGTTCCCAGGTGAGAGGAGTCACTGTGAGAACAGAATTAAACCCCAAAGCACCTCTGAGGAGACAGCGCCTGACTCTGGGAGTGCCTCCCTCTCGCGTGGAAGGTGTGGCTTACTCAGGAGTTACTCCAGGAGTTCCTACTCTGCCCAGGCCAGGCCTGCTCCGGACACTCCCCGTGCCCTCAGAGCCACAAACCCAGCTCAGGGCTGGGCTCAGAGCTCCAACACCACCAGGAATGAGCACTCCCTGAGCCCCCTGCCCTCCCAGCCCTGCTCTAGGCTGGGCAGGCACTGAGGGGCTCACTGACACCTCCAGGGTGGCTCTTTAAAGGTGGTGGCACAGGTGCTCCACAGCAGACCTGTGCCAGACCCAACTTCTCCACGGGCAAGGAAGAACCTCCCAAAGCAGGTGACACAAAAAGCTCTGGTGTGGCCCAGGGACTGCTCAAGGTCACAACCAAAATTAGTTCTGAGTTCAGGGTGGTGTCACTTCAGTTCCCTGCCACTGCTGCCACTTCCTGCCACCTTCAGCTTTTGCTCCAGGCACCAAAATATGATTTTTTCAGGGCCAGCCCATCTAAACTATCTGAAATTGCAGCCTGGCCGATCTTGGGAGCTCCCAGACTCACTCATGAGGATGAAGTGACAGACCAGCAGTGAGCACTTCTCCCTCTTCCAGCCAAGCTGTGAATTGCTCCTCCCTCAGCTTCAGCAACCACTTTTCGTGCCAGTTCCTGAAGAGAATCTCGTGCTGAACATCCATCACTTTTTCAGTGCAGAGCATTTGGCTTCATCCTCAAGCCCTAGAAACACTCAGCTAAACCAGCACTAAAACCTGATTAAACTTGCATCCTGCACAGCACAATGAACTTGGACTTGGGCAGGAATCAGAATATCTGGGAATGAAGAGAATCCAAGAGCTCTGAGAGGTTTGCTTTGCCCTTGTCCTGCCTTGGGCTCCTGGCTCTGCCACAGCAGTTACAAGAAGCAGAGCAGCGACCTCCCCTCCCCTCCTCATCAACACAAACCCCCAAAAGCAGAGTTTGTCTCTCTCAGACCCACCTTGAGCTGTGTCCGCAGCAACAACGAGGCTGTTGAAAGCAGCAACCCCACAGCTCGGCGTCTGCAGGGCTGCACCCTCTCCATCCTACAGCCTCTCCATCTCCCCACAGCTTGGAGTGATCTGTTCTCCCAGTTTAGAGAAGGTGACACCAACCTCACTTTGGTTTGGGTACAAACTCTGAGGCAGACACTGAAGGCAAAGGAAGACGAGGCCTTGGTGGGAAGGGACCTTAAAGCCCATCCAGTGCCACCCCTGCCAAGGGCAGGGACACCTTCCACTGTCCCAGGCTGCTCCAAGCCCCAGTGTCCAGCCTGGCCTTGGACACTGCCAGGGATCCAGGGGCAGCCACAGCTCTCTGGGCACCCTGTGCCAGGGCCTGCCCACCCTCACAGGGAAGGATTTCTTCTGCGTATCTACTCTGAACTGAAGTTTAAGTATCTAAGCTCAAGTTTAGTTATTGCTGAGCCTCTGCTGAAGATAACTGAGACACCATAGTAGGAGAGAAAGGAAACAAGCCTGTAGAACAAACCACAGGCGAGTAACAAACCAAAATGATGTGGCCAAGAACAATTATTGCCACAGAAAAGAAACCTCAGTCACCAAAAACTCCAGTCTATTCCTACATCCTCACCCAGGGGGACTCCAAACACGACACTGCAACTCATGCTCCTCCCAGCTCCACACACACATTGCTGGGACCTCTTGCAAGCTGCTCGAGCTCTCTCCACGTGCCAAATCTGCCCATGGCAGAGGTGCTGCTTTCCTGGCTCAGCTCCCAAGACTCAACTCTCAGTATTTCCGCCCTCAATACTGTAAATTTCTGGTGATCTGGAGCAAAGATTTCTGGCTTGCTGTGTGGCTTCTCACACAGAACCTGACCCCAGGGGCTCAGTCTCACTCTCTCCGTGTTTGACACAAGTCATAAAGCAAGAGCTGCAAAGACATTTCGAGGCAGTATCAGGGGCCTGAGACAGCTTTTGAGATCAAAGTTGAAATCCACTGTTTCCTTTCCTTGCTGTTAAACTGTACTGGAGTCCTGGGGGCACTTTTGGGCGCCACAATATAAAAAAGATACAAAGCTGACAGCATCCAAAGAAGGGACATGGGGATGGGGAAGGGTGTGGAAGGACCATGAAAGAGCTGCTGAGGGCACTGGGTTTGTTCTGGTAGAGAAGCGTGAGGTCAGAACACATCGGGGGCTACAGCTCTGATCTCCGCTCCCTGGGACACAGACAGGACCCAGGGAGCAGCTGGAGCTGGGCCAGGGCAGGCTCAGGCTGAGATCAGGGAAAGGCTCTTCCCCCAGAGGCTGCTGGGCACTGCCCAGGCTCCCCAGGGAATGGGCACGGCCCCGAGGCTGCCAGAGCTCCAGGAGCGTTTGGACAGCGCTGCCAGGGATGCCCAGGCTGGGGCTGTTGGGGGGTCTGGGCAGGGACGGGGGTGGGACTGGGTGATCCCTGTGGGTCCCTTCCAGCTCAGGATATTCCAGGATTGTCTCACTCCCCAACAGGGGAGAGTCTGCTCTCACACAGAGCTGCAAACACACTGTGCAGGAGGCAGCAAATGACAACAATTGACATTGATACATTAATAAAGCCAAGATATTAAGCAAGCCAAAAGATAAATTTTCCCTTTTGTTCCTGACCAACAAGACCTGTCCCAGTCCCACTCCCAGTCCAGCCACTAAGCAACTCCAGTGTGACACAGGGACTGTCTCACACCTCGAGGCCGACACACAACAGCAGCACAGCACCGGGAGTTTAATCACGTTTCCCTCATTAGAGGAGACAATTAATGACCGCTCAGGTGCACAACCACTCCTGCAGAGCGCTTCACTAGACCCCGTTTTGCAAGAACTCCCCCAGGCTGCAAAGCCCCATTTGCCAGGGACCTGAGAGAAGAATTCGGTAGTTTTAAAGGAACGTCAGGAACTAGGAATACACCTGAGAGGAGTTCAGTAGCTGGGAGGAAGCCCAGGTGACAAATGAACACACAGGCCCCAGCAGAACCAGCTCATTCCAAAGAGTGGCACTGAGGAAGGGCCTGGGCAGTCCCACAGGGGCAGGTGGGCGCCTGCCTGCCTGCCAGCACTGGGAACACGGGAATGCTCCAAAGCACCAGCACTCCTGAGAGAATGACCAAACAAGGCCGTAATAAGGCGAGAGATGAGCTGGGGGGGGCAGTGGATCCCACACCTGCCCCTTTTGTCTTTCTACTGTACAGCATCTGCCCAGGCTGTGAGCGAGCTTTGGCACAAGCACTCAGTTCTCCCCCAAAATCCACTGAACCACTTGCTCATCTCCCGAAGAGAATCACAGGCACAGCACTGAATGCACCCATACCCGGGTCACACCTCTCAACGCTTTCTCGCTTTGTTTTGCTCATTGAAAAATGGCAAAAAAGGAAAAAAGTCAGCCCAGAGCCCAGGAACGTTTAAGCGACTTTTACAAAGTCCAACACAACCCCCCCAAGGATGAGGCTTTAGGAACAGCCACCCGCTCACTCCGGGACGGGATTGTGTCCGGACCCGCAACTCTTCCCTCCCTCACCTTCGGCAGCAGCCGCCCGAAGCCAATTCCCCGAGCACGGCAGCCCCGCGAAGCCGCCCAGAGCCGCCGGCCGCCCCCAGAGCCCCGCAGCCCGTGCCGGTGCCAAACCGGGAGAGCAAAGGGGAAGCAACAAAGCCCTGACCAAGCCAATGACCGGAACAGGATTCAATCCATCAGCAGGGAGGGCAGCGCAGCGGCCCCACCGGCCCCGAGCCCGCCCCGAGTCCCCGTTCCAGGGAATGCCCCGGGTTGCGCTGCCCGGGGAGGGACCCCCGCCCTCCCGGGGTGTCCCCCACCGCGGGGCGCGAGCGCGGGGAGAGCCGCGGGTCCCGGCGGGAGCTGCGCCCGCAGCGGCCGATGCCGCCCTCGGGCCCGCCGGTGCCGCCCAGGGGGCGGCCGGGATGTCCCGGGAGTGCCCGGGGCGGGGACGGCGCGGCCCCGGCGCTGCCCCGGTGCCGGCGGGAGGCCAGGCCCGGCCGCGCTCACCTGCGCTGGCCGCTCCGCTAGGCCCGGACCGTCTCTTGGCTGCCGCCACCGGCGAACGATGGAGGAGCCGAGGAGCCGCCGGGGGGCGCGGGGCGGGGCGGGGCGGGCCCGGCCCGGGGGAGGGAGGGGAGGGCGGCTGCCAAGCGGGCGGCCGATCCGGAGGGGTCCCAGCGGTCCATGGCGGGCCGGCGCCGGGCTGGCGGCTCGCAGGGCTCGGGCAGGGCCGCGGCTTGGCCGGGGCTGCGCTGGGCCCGATCCCGATCCCGGCCCGGTCCCGCCTGGCGCTTCCCGGCGGCCCCCGCGCGCCGCCGCCGCCCCGATCACGTGACGCGCGGGGACCCACGTGACCCCGGCGGAGCGCGCGCGTAGGGGGCGTGGCGCGGGTCAGGCCCCGCCTCCCCGCGGGACAGACCGGGAAACACCGGGATACACCGGGACATGTTGATTATTATGCGGGTAATGACCACGGGTGCAGCAAAGAGGAGCAGGGTAACGGAGAACATGGAGATGAGAGCCACCCGGCAGTGCTCCTGCTCGTGTGACAGGCACAGGGAAGCCACTGTGGGAATGAGAATGATGGGAGCGAGGAAGGTCAAGCATTGAGCACCCCACAGCACCCACATCATGGGATTGGGAAGGTCACAGCGGCAGCAGAGCTTGCAGAGCTTTTCCATGTCCTTTTTGGCGCCGATGGCTGTCATCCAGAAGAGCGCCCAGTAGCAGGAGAACGCTGACACCAGGTAAAGGAATCTCACGTACATCAGGGGCATGATAGGAGAGCAGGACACATCTTCGAGCAGGAAGAGCAGGGCAGAGGGGACCGCAATGAGGAGGAAGATGAAGTCAGTGACAGCCAGGCTAAAGATGCCGGCAGTACGCCCTTTCCATCTGAGGAGGCAGAAGAGCCCCGTTCCCGGCCAGCCCACAGAGGCAGATGGGCAGTGTCACCCTGTGTATGGCCACGTCGGTGACATCTGTCTCACACAGATCGGCTCCTTCGGTGGGTGAGGCAGAAGGTGGGGACACGGAGCTCACCACCATGGATGGACGCTGGGCAGGCGGTGGGATGTGGCCCCGGCTGTGGTCAGAGTGGATGGGCAGTCAGTGCTTGGAGAATCCAGGGATGGACCAAGCGGCTCCTCAGCAGCTCCCTGCAGCGGGAAGGGTTTGGTGGAGAGAAGTGAGATGTGCAGGGGAGCAGGGTGGTGGGAATGGTGGGGTGGGAGAGGGAGGAGGGAGGGTTGGGCTGTTCAGCAGGGGATTGATAAATAACATAGAGAACAAACATTTTCAGCTCCCTGATGTTGCTGAAAGACCAAGTAGTGAAAAAGATTAAATGATTTAAATGTGTGCACACAGGGCTAGAAATGAGGCTGGAGCCGGTGCTGGAACAGATCAGGAGGCCTGCAGTGGTTCTGGGGCAGTTCTGTCACAAGAAGCAACAGTGCACGCCCAGAAAAATAGCTCAAGGCAAGGTCACCTTTAATACTGAAGCATTCAGTGAATATGACCAGCAGGGACCCCTCTTAATGAATCTGCAGGACCATCAAAAGACTTCCAGGAGGAGGTGAATGCATGGAAATTCCTCCTAGGAAAGTGATTTTTGTGTATTAGATAGGAAACAGATTTTAATGACAATGTGTGTTTACAGTGGATAAAACCCCGCCCACCCCACCGCCCGCAGGTGCTGTTGCCATGGCGGCCGCTGGAATGCGGCCCGGGCACATCCCCAAGGGAAAAGGAGGCACAAAATGAGGAATTTGGAAGTAAAAGGGGAAGGCTGCACAGCGCCCACGGCGCCCCGAGAGGGAGGAGCAGCCCCCGCTCCTCTGAGGGCCCATCTCTGCCCCCTGTCCATGTGCCGTGCCCGGGGAAGAGCAGAGTCTGGGATCAAAGAACCACCCAGTCCCCCACAGCAAGGAAAGCCCGGCACCCCGGTGTTTCAGGGGCACACCAAGGGCTGTGCAGGGCAGGGAAGGACCAGCAGGACCTTTCTCCTCCTCAGCCCCTGCTCCAAGGCGCAGCAGCCCCAGGTGTGAGCGGCCAGGATGAGGAGGGGGCGGCTCCTGCCAGAGGCCGCTCTCCGAGGGTTCCCCGGGCACAGCTGTGCAGGGAGCTGCTGGTCCAGAGGGGCAATGGGGGCATCCCGAGTGTCCCTCCAGGGACAATGGTCGGAGCATCCGGCAGGAGCTGGGGAGCAGCCGGAGGCACCTGGGCACAGAGCACTGCTCCCAGAAAATGCCCAGGGAAAACCCCTCATGCCAAGGGGCAGCACCTGAGCAGGCAGGGCAGCATGTGGGGTCCCAGGGAAACATTCCACTTTCCCCTTTCATCTTGGCAGCCCTTCCCCAGTGCCCCCAGAAAAAAAGGGGCATTATGAGGAGAAAAGGGATTTAAACAGAGGGGAAAAAACTTCCTTTTCCATAAATGTCTGTGTTTAAATTGAGGGGGAATCCCCTTCCTCTGCAATTTTATCAAGGGTATCACTTGAAGGAAACCCTGCCTTTTCCATGCTCTTAGGGGTATCACTTGACAGGGAATCCCCATTTTCCATTATTCTCCAGTTTAAATAGAAGGGGAAAACCTTGACAATGCTATTTTATTGGTTGGAATTGAGCATAACTCCCCCATTTTCATCATCCCAAGGTTTAAATTGAGGGGAAAGCCCAGTTGTCCCTCCTTTATAAGGGGTTGAATTGAGGGAGAAATCCCCCTTTTTCCATCACTGGAGAGACCTGAAGTAAGGAAAACCCCTCTTTTTCCAGTATTTTAGGGGATTCAGAGGAGAGAACCCATTTATTGCTATGGCATCTATTTAAGTAGAGACAAACACTCCCTAGTCTCTCATTTTAAGGGGTTCAATTGAAGGAAGCTCCCCCTTTTTCAGCATTTTAAGAATTTAAATCTGTACTTCAGGGCACTTCTAGCTGGGTACTGGCACCCAATCTCTCACAAGGGAGCGAGCCCAGCACTGACAAAACCCTCCTGCTGCCAGAGAGCCCCTTATTTTTTTATTTATAATGAATACAGCCCTAATTAGAGACCCCAACGGGAGTTACACCATGTATATTATTACTATCCTTCTCCACTCTCCATTGTCCTGTATAGAGTACTACTCAACAGTCACTAATGAACAATTACAGAACTTAACAAGGAATCATGCAACTCATGTGTCTACGCTGCCAAAACAAGAAGCTTTTTTACCCTTTCAGTGGATGCAGCTGTAGTAAAACAGAAGGCATCTACAGAGCCCTTTAGTCACCTGGAATTTAAGGCAGAGCAGCCAAACAGCTGCAGCTCCTCCCAGTGCTTTTATCCCTTCTGGTAAAATTGCCTCCTCCGTTTTCCCGGGCATTGTGGGAACGAGAGGCGGGCCCGGCCAGGGGTATATTAACCCCAGCCCTGGGTAAAAGAGGCCCATTCCTTTGGTGGGGTTAGTTGGGGTAAGGGTGTCTTCTTATTTCCATGAAGGGGGGTCATTCAGGTTTTTTCAGCTTTCTTTCAGCAGGTGCTTTTGGCATCTAAAGCAATAGAGGCTTTGAAGACACTGTGAAGAAGATAGCATTGAGTGCATAGTTCATGATTTTTGGATTGAGTGTTCAGGGTTGATAAGGTGCTTGGTGCTTTTTGTAATTCTTTTTTTCCCTTGTTTTTCTTAGAAGTGTTGCAACTTGCTGAAATTCCAGATTGTGTCAAGTATGATACTTCACATTTGTTCAGCAGATTCATTGTGCTATAAGAGGGAGCTACCCTGGGTCAGAGATGACATTGGAGATGGAGGCTTCTGATAGGTAAGTTAAGGACTGTAAGTATGAGTGGGAGTGGGAGCAGGGTCCCAGTTAGTAGCTGACTTGTTGGGATTTGGCTTGTATGCCACTACACTGGTGCATTGATTTTGGTTTTCTTTGTCATAGCTGACTAAGAGGCCAACCTGGTGATCCCAGTGCCTTTGGAGATGGCTGAGGTGGACTCCTTTGCATCCAGTGTGGATTCACATCACCGGTCATCTGAAAGCTAAGTTGGGGGCCAGGGCCCGGAGAAGGGATGATAGCAGGATAGTGGGTTGGAAATTGCTGGGAGAGATTTAAAAAGTAGTGTAGGGGAAAGGGATGCTCTCCAAGGGCCTTCTTAGGTAAGCTAAAGGGAGTAGCCCTACTTTTGACTGCAACTGTAGGGTGTGCAGCGCAGAGCAGTTCCAGTGTGTGTTGTCTTGTCCGGTGTGTGTTCTGTGTCTTTGGCTTCCCTTGGATCAGATCTCTCTGCCTTTTACCCTTAAGGGGCTCATCATAAGCATTGGCCATCATCTCTAGCTTCTTGAACTTTCGTACTTCTCGGTAGGATGCCAATATCACTTGTTCTTTTACCAGTGGGCTTGGCCACATCTTGGAATCACATCTTGAAAGCATTGAGTCGGATCTCTTTGGAGGCCTTGTTCCCAGCTGTACTGCTATCCATCCTTTCCAGCCATGAGCTGTAATGTCCTGGGGCTTGTAAGATTGTCAGGATATCGGGAGCATTCTAAATGTGGCCTTGTCTCTCACAGCCATCTTGATCATTGTGACTGACAGGTCTTAGAATAGGTCACTGTTCCAGTCTTTTCTTCTGCTCCTTCGAGCCTCTTTCATCCACCATTGCCATACCATCAGTTATCTCTTTTGGCGTCGTCCCTGTCCTTGCTATCGTTCTTCTTGCTGAGAGCTTTTTTTTATCATCTTCATGTCACACTGCTTGTAGTATAATGTGTTGTTTGAGTTTGTGTCTAGCCTGGAATTGCTCTGCTCTGTAGAGTAGTCTTGGGGGGTTGGGGGGGGGGGGTTAGGTGGAGAAGAAAGGAGACTTTACAGGGAGCCTTTTGCTTTGCTCAGCCACCTGAGCCACGCCTCGGATGGAGTGACTGTGGCCAGTCTGTGTGGTGTTCAGTGGAGATGTGGGAGTGGTGCAGTGGTGTCTTGCAATTTCATAGTAGTTTGTCCTAAGGCTCACTGTTGTGGGATCCTAGGCAGTTTGCTTTGAGGAATGAGAACTTGGGAAAGGCTAAGCTTTCCCTGTCTGTCTGGGTAACTTTGACAAATAATTCTTTTGCAGAGGGAGAGCATGTAAACCTGATATGAACGGAGGAGACCAGAGGAGCACAGCAACGAGGTGGGTGGGTGCCTGAAGTCCAAGCTACGGCCTGACTTTGGGCTCTACGTTTACCTCACTGTTGGGATTTTCATTTTGAAGATGCGAAGCACTTGGCACAGCAGGGTATTGGCACTGGGGGGACCATGAGCTGGATGAGTATTGATTCCAGCACAGAACTGGATGCTACTGGAGTTGTTGTATTAGTGATGAAACTATAAGTAGCCTTTGATTTTTTTTTTTTTTTTTGCGTTTTACAGGTGGTCTGCAGCATTGAAATCACTACTCCAACGTGACAGACACCCTTGCAGAAAGAGGTCACAGTCAAGCACTTTCAGGTGGAACCTACCTCGGCAATGCAACCCTTTTGGACACTACATGGGCATGTGCCTTTCCATTTTGTTTTGCCCCTTCTCCCCTGGGAAGGTTGGTCATCGTTCAGCTTTTCAGGGGTGGTGTTTCATTTTGGTTATGTTGCAGGGCTGTTCTTTGTCTTTGTTTTTAGGAAGTAAACCTGGATATCAGCAGTCAAGGTCAAGTGAGTGAGGTAAGCAGTGACCAGTGGACGCAACCAGTTATTGCTCGGGTGCCAAATTCTGGGGCAGCTCAAAGCATGCATTGTCTGAGCATCCATTTGTGTGTTTTAGGTGGCCCACTTGTATTATGCCTACAGGGGCTGAACCCCCTCATGGACCAGCTGATGGAGCCAGTTTATCACCCTTGAGCTGCCTGTCCCTGTGAGCCTTCCAGAAGTATTACAGGGCTCTGCGATGAAGCCTGTACCTTTTCTGTTTGAAGGTGCCATCTGGGCAGCCTTTGGCAATGGCTGAGGAGTTGTGGCGAGTCGGGGAGGGAGGGAGGAGCGAGGGTCCCCTCAAGTTTCAGTAATGCCACATCACCTTGTCTCCCCTTAACCCAGGGATACCCTGCGACGGCGGCGTCGGAGTGCGGCCCCAGCGTGTGAGCCGAGGACCGGGGCGTTCTCAGGAGCCGGTGAGTAGTGGAATTGTTGGGTTTTGGCTGATGTGCTGCTGAGTTCAGGCACTGATGTTTGGTTTTCTTTATTGTAGTAGACTGAGAGAGAACAGCCATCTGAGGGCAGGAACTTCCCAGATGATGAGGTGGCCTTGTTTTGCACCTGATGAGGATTTGCATCCCTGGATATCTGAGAGCTAAGTCGAGGGCTACACCTCAGGGAGGGGGATGAGAGTGGGGTGCTGGGTCAGGACTTGGTGGGAGGGATCTTTGAATTAGCTTTGGAGATGGGGATGTCCACGAGAGGGCCCCTTAGGCCACGTAAAGGCAAAGTCTCGCTGTTGATCACAATGCTGAGGTGTGCAGGGCAGAGCAGTCCTGGTGCGTGTTGTGTCACTTGTCTATTGTGTGTTCTGTGTCTCTATTGTGGGCATCTTGTGTCACATGTCTTTTGCCTTACCCCTTTGAGGGGCTTATCAGAAATGCTGGGCATCATCCTCAGCAGCTCCTTTGCGTTCCTTGGCCCGACGCTGGTACCCTTGAACCTTTGACTTGCAAGCTTGGACATGCATCGGAATCGCATCTCTCTTTAGCACTATTGAGTCAGACACCTTTTACAGTCTTGTTCTGAGCTGTATTGACAGCTGTGCACTGCAACGATCCCTTATAACAGATTAGGACTTGGGAGAATGCGAGGATAGGTAGAGGATTCCAACCGTACGATTCTCGGGCATCCATCTTTGCGGTTCTTGGCATAAGTCCTTCTGTTAAGGTCTTTTTCTGCCAGAGTTCTTTGAGCCTCATCGGCCTCATCTAGGTCATGTCATTGGTAATTCTTCTTGCTGAGAGTTTCCTCTCCTTGTTGCATCCCCTTGTTTGTCATCTCCTGTGTCACAGGTGTCTGTGTGTTTGGCCTGGGGCTGCTTTGCCCTGCTACATAGTCTGGGTGTAGGTGTAATAGGATAAGTCCTAGGGACTTGACATTTGTAATGTAGGGATTAGTTGGACTCAAGATGGTATTTCTAGATTAACACAAAATGTCTGGAGCTGCTAAGTTACGATGCAGTACTTTGACTTTTGTCATCACTTTCTTTCAGATGCAGATGGATTGAATCTGTGGCAGAGTGCCCCATACCAGGTGAGGTGGTTCCCACAGGAAGGTCAGTCACCGTTTGTCTTTGCAGGGCAAGTGTAAATGGTGACTGTGTTACAGCTTTGTTCTTCATCTTTATTTGTAGGAAGTAATGCTGAAGATCAGTGGTCGAGGTCGATGGAGCGAGGTGAGCGGTGACTGGTGGCCAGAATGAGTTGTTACTGCTTGGGTATCAGTTTCTGGTGCAGCTCTAAGCATCCGTTTTTGTTTGTGCATTTTAGGTGGTCCACTGGGAAGGTGTCCCGGCCCTGGGATGCTGGAGGCCAGGTGGGTGCAAGCTTAAGCTGTAGGTGTGGTGTACTTGAGTTGGAGCGGGGAGGCTGTGGTTTCAGTCTCTCAGCATGTTTTATTGCTTTGCTTCTCTGCAGGTGCTGCTGCTGCCCTGGGCATGCCAAGGGACAGAGGCGAGCAGGTGAGTTGGCATTTAGGTGGGGCGACTGATAGGTGAGAGGTACGTGGCAGATGCGTGGCAGCATGCGAAGCGTGTCCCTTTTTGCTTTGTGGGTATTGTCCTGGCCACCTCCGGAGTCGGATGGAGATTTGAGGTGAGCCTGGGCCAGTGGTGCAGAGGGAGCCCAGCCCGTGCATTTCTTCTTCTGGAGGGCAATAGTCGCAGTTTCTGTTTTGTTGTCTTAGGTACCACAAGTAGGTGCAGAGCCTGAGTTTGGAAACGGCCGGTGAGCGATGAGCCTCAGCAGTTATGAGGGAGAGAGGCATTGTGCAAGGGGTCACTTCTGGGACGTGTCATCACAGTCTGAATTTTGTCATTATTCTCCATCTTTTGCAGCCGCCCAAGTGGGCTGTGGGCCATGTATTGACATCCACGGTGCTGAAGCGTTCTTTTCTGTCGAGGATGGATTTTGTCTGCTGGTCTTCAGAGAGCTAAGTGTGGGGACTTTTGGTTGGGAGAAGGCAAAAACCTTTGGAATCACAGGAGGCAATTTGAAGTTAGCTGAGAGGAGAGGGCTGTAGTGGACCAGGCCCCTTGGAGGTTAAGGGAGAGAGGGTTTCTCTTCAGCATCACTCGAGCCTTTGCCGGGCTGGGCAGTTCCAACCCATCTCCATGTTCTCGTGAGCTTTGCATCATTGGATTTTGAGTCTCGATGTCATTGTCCATCTTTTCACCCGAGGAGCCTGCCTTCAGGTCTGGCATGATTGCCACGGTCTAAAGTTTGCCTACTCTTCAGTGTAGCCATGCTTTTGAGCACTTTTGAGCATAGCAAGCACGTGGACATCTTGCATCTTGGCCATTTGTGGGTCGGTCATGTTTTGTGATGTCACTTCTGCCTTTGGCGGCAGAATCCTTCTCTAGGGATCCCTTTGTATCAGCTGGCAGTCGTTGCCGCCTTCTCTAGGCCTACTGCACTTCTTGAGCATCCTCTTACCAGCTTTGGCACTAACTTCTCATAAGGAGTTTACCTTTCACTGTCACGTACTACTGCCGTAGAGCCTTCTTTCCTTCGGCGTCATCAGCCTCTGGCTCATCTTGCACTAGCAATCTTGGGTCCATCAGGTAAAACTGCTGGGCAGTTTCAGTTTGTGTCTATGTGATGTGGTCTGTGTCCGTTGTCTTCAGTGTCATAGGGCTTTGTGATGTCTCAGTGCTTTACAGGCATCGTTATGGGCCATATCGGCAGCAGGAGCACTTGCATACTTTCCTGGATCGGGCTTATTCTGGCGTCTTTATGGTTTTGCTTTTTGAGACCAGAAGAAGTACACAAGGTGTTCCTATCCATCTTCCTTCTCAGTTTTGGTAGTATCTTTTTTTTCATGTGCCGTTCCCTTGGACTTCTGTATGAAGTGTACTAGACCCTCCTCACTGCAGTAGTTTCGTAGCTTCCGTCGCCTCAAAGCATCCTGGTCTCAAAAATTTATCTTCTGAAGCGTTATCTCAAGTCTTCATGTCATCTTTGCTTATATTTGATGCACTGTGTGTCCATGTGCCACTTATGCTTGGAGCTGCCCTGCCCTGGCACATTCAGTCCTGGCTAGTTTGAACAGTTTTAGAACTCTCCTCTCCTGTCTATGGGCTTTTGGGTAGAAAGTTTATGGGCCTGGTGTGGGGATAACTCCTAGCTGTCAGCTACTTGCAGACTGCCTCATGCTGTCTTGCAGGTCCCTAAGGCAAATTTTGATCCCTATGGTCACTGATGCTACCAATTTTCCCAGGATCTACTGTTCCACATCAAGGAGCAGCAGATGGAAGAAGATGTTAAAGCATCTTCTTTAGGGGGGAGTGTTTCTAGTAAGGGCTGCAGTCAGCGTGTAAGCTGAAGAAGGGGTGTCTGAGAGTGTGTCTGTCTGTGTGTGTTGACTGGCTCTAACCTTATATGTGTGTTGTTTTTTGCCTTTCAGGTTCTTCAGTTCATTTTAAAATTTAGAATACGGAGAACCCAGCTGGTCCTGCCCATGCTGTGGGGTCAGTCAGAGGGACACAGGGTTCCTCTTCTCCTTTCTGCTGGGATGAACTGCCTAGGGAATACCATTTCTGACAGCCCAGTCCTACCTGTGTCCTTTGGACAAGGGCAGAGGTGAAGAGGCGACTGCCAGAGTTCCTTGGGGATGATGGAGTTGTGGTGTTTGGCTGTGCCCTGAGGGGCAGGTTGGGCATTATTTGTGTGTCTGAGGACTGGGGAGCCGAGCTCTCAGTGCATTCCCAGCTCTCCCAGGGGTGGGAGCAGGTGCAGGGCTGGGTGACAGCCTCTGGTTGGCCTTGGGGCGGGCCCTGGCCCCGGCACAGACACGCTGGGGTGGTTTGGGACCGCTTGGGGAGCAATGGGAGGAAAATGAGGGATGGTGCTGGGCAGAGCGATCGGCCTGCGCTCGTGTCAGCGCAGCCGTGCAGGGCACTGGGATCTGGGTAAAACTCCAGCTCTCCTGGTGTTCAGGGATGCAAGGTCTGAGGGACTGGATTTACCTAGGGCTTTTCAGGAACAAGGGGAAATGTGGTGCCAGAGCTGTGCCCTATCAGGTTGTGTTTCCCTTTGGGGACAGGGAGTCTCTGGGCTGAGGTGAGATTGCTGTGTGAGTGGCAGGGAACAGGGAGCTGAGAATTGCAGGCACTGATGGAATAATTGTCTTAGGTCTGTTTGGTTTGTGTTGGTGAAAACTGGGATTTGGGCTGGAGAGGTGCTCTTGGGAACAATGGATAGAGTACATTTGCTCCATGGATGTGTCAGGAAGGACAGAGAAGGGGAGTATTTATAACCTGTTCTCAGTATTTCATGCAAATTTGGGGTGGAGCAGCAATGCAGGTGGGTGGGTTTGGCCTGGGCCTGTCAGGACTAACCACAAAGAATCCAGCCAAGCCCCTGACCCCTCAAGGCATCTGTGAAACACTTCCACAGCAACCCAAGTCAGAAATCCAGTGATTAGGGAGGTGAAATTATAGGTAATTGCCTATGATCTGTGGGGAATTTCCTTTGGAATTATCAATCAAGGCAGGGCCTATCTTTCAGCTCTTTTCCTGGTGTGCAGTTTCCTCTCTGGTTTAAATGAGTTTGTGTGCTCCTGTTAACAAGCAGTGTGTTTTCACCCTGAAATTTGGGGTGATAGGCCTTCTTTAGCGTTTTTCCCACAACTGAATCATCCCTTCCATGAGTAGTCCATGTTGTTCTACACAGCTGCTTTGGCCGTGGCTCAGAGAGAGAGAAGGGAAATGACTTTTTAGGGCATTGAAATTTCTCCAGGCAGGAGTGGGAGGTCGTCTTGCCCCTCCCCAGAGCCCTGCAGGCGCATGGGAGTAGCTCAGTGCCAGCGCAGCTCTCTGAGCAATAACAACGCTTGGGAGGTTTGAGTGTTGATAGCAGCTCTCCTGTCTCCTGGTAGCAGTCCTAGGCGGAGGAGGGGAAAAAAGGAACTTGTGTTATTCATGGAAAACTTTCTGCTGTTTCTTGTGCAGTGTTTTAGATCTTTGTATGATTTACTATCCAGTGTCTGTAGGTAGAGAATGACTTATTGGAGGTAAAAATTGAGATAATCACTAATGGAAATGGTAGGGAAAACTTTTGAAGTGAACTTGAGGTGACCTGTAATGGAGAGCATGAAGATTTTGAAGTAAACTATAGCAATCAGTTGTGCACAGGTAGGGAAACCTTTGGGGGTAAAATACAAGGTCACCTCTAGGTGAGGGAATGAACACTTGTTGAGGTAAACTGAGTGAATCAGTTGTGGAAGTATTAGTAAATTCTGGGGGTGAAACTTGATGTAACCTCCATGGTAGAAAATAAATGAATCTTTTGAGGTAAAAAGGAAGTAATCAGTGTTGGAGAGGCAGGGAGATTGAGAGTAAACTTGAGTGTGTAGTCCAGAGAATGAACATACTGAAGTTAAATGGAGGTAGTAACTTGCAGACAGGGAAAAAATGTGGGGGTCAAGTCTGAGGTAATCTCTAGGGGAGACAACATTTTTGAGGTAAACTGAGGCAGTCACTAGGTGACAGGTTGGACAAGTTTTGGGGGGTAGAAATTAAAATGACCTGTTGGGCAGAGAATGGACATACTGAGGTGAATATCAGGTAATAAGTAGTGGACAAGTAGCAATAATTTTGGAGGTGAAAGCTGGGGTGATGTGTGGCAGGGAGAGCGTACATCCTGAGGTAAAGTGAGACAGTACTGGAAA
Source organism: Coloeus monedula (assembly GCF_965178545.1). Classification (NCBI taxonomy): domain Eukaryota; kingdom Metazoa; phylum Chordata; class Aves; order Passeriformes; family Corvidae; genus Coloeus; species Coloeus monedula. The sequence goes on along the minus strand of NW_028120720.1, from coordinate 233,449 downwards.
GATAGTGAAATATTTCAGGGTAAAACTTGATGAAATCTCCAGGATAGAAAGAGAATATTTATAGGTCAAAAAGAGTAAATAGTTAGTGGGCAGGTAGGGAAAATACTGGGGGTAAAACCTGAGGTTATCTCTAGGGGGAGAGAATGAACATAGTGAGGTAAAAATCAGGCAATGACTAGTGAATGTTAGGGCAATTTTGGGGGGGTAAAACTGGAGCTAATCTCCAGAGTAGTGAATGAATACTTTCTTGTAAAAAAGAAGAAATCAGAAGTGCACAGGCAGGGACAACTTGGAGGGAAAATCTGAAGCAATCCCCAGGGGAGAGAATGAACAGCATGAGGTAAACTGAGGTAGTCACTTGCAGAGACACAGTGAAAATTTTGGGGATAGACACTGAGACATTCTGGAGGACAGAGAAAATTACTTTTTGGGGTAAAAATGGGATGATGGGTAGGGCAAAGCTTGTGGGAAAAACTTGAAATAATCTGTAGGAAAGAGCATGAGCATTTTGATGGAAAAATGAGATATTTATTCTTTGCTTCCCTTTGGGATAACTTAATCTGCACCCTTCCATGAGCAATTCCTTGGCTTCTCCTGGAGAAAACCCCCATGGCAGAGGCAGTGTGCAAAGGAGCCCAGAGCTGTGCTTGGAGCAGAGAGTGCTGAGAGCTGCGTGTGCCTCTGCTGCCCCAGGCTGGCAATATCCCCATGGAACAGACTGGGCAAATGGCATTAGAGGAAGCACAATCCCTTCCTGGAAGAGGTTTTCTCCTGTGCAGATCAGGCACAGGGCAGGAAGGGAACTTTGGAGATCAGCTGCTTTCCCCCAGAAACCATCACTCACACCAGCATGGATGACATGACCTGTGCCCAGCGCTCACCATGCACCTGGCCAGAATCAAGAGCAAAGGTGGGTTTGGGGGTGAGCACTTGAAATAACTTTGAAAGAGAAGCAATCACCTTTTGCTGCTTCTTTCTTTCTTGCAGATGCTGCGCTTGCCTCTGGGCACATGTGCTGAGCTCTCCCTGCAGGGAACTGTCAGCCCTGAATGCCTGTGCAATAACTGCAGCTGCCCAGGCAGACACAGGAAACTATTCCACACATTAAATTGCCATGACCCAAGGCACTCCTGGAGAGAGAGTGTAGAGAGTTAGAGCACTGATCCTGCTCCCTGCTTTCCCAGTAGTGCATGAACATGATTTCATCCTGATCCTGAGAGCTCCAAGGACAGTAACAACTGAGGTGCCACTGATGCTGCCACTTTTCTGATGGGCCTGGCCCAGAACCATAGCCCAGCAGGGGTCTGTGGGAGCAGTTCAGTTCCCCCTCCCTTCCTGCACTCTGGGCAGTTCCAGGAGCCATCTGATCCCTTTCTGAGGTTGCCACCACAGCCTAAGCTCCCCCCCCCCACTGGGCCATGATGGCATCTGCGTTCCCAGAGCCAGCGAACGGCTCCGGCCCTCGCACCACTGCCGCACATCAGGCCGGGCCAGGGGAGCTGAAATAAAGCCTGGAACTCTCAAGGGTAAACTGGCACCACAACCACAAACCTCCCTCAGTTGAGAGTAAAGAGGTGTCCCTGTATTTACACACGTCCAGGAACAATACTCCTCTAGAGCAGGCGTGGATTTACTTTTTTATCAGTTGAACTGGCACTGCTGCCACCTGATGCCATTAAATTCTCCATCCCCACAATCCCTGGTTACCCTTGGCTGTGGGGTTTTTGCTGTCCCACAGTGAGTTAGGAGGGATCTCTGGCCAGCCTTGTTGCCCACGAGCATTCAAAATCCTAATCCTCACTTCTCTGACTACTGAATACCTTAAACGCCACTCTGCGTTGTGCAAAAAAGTGCCTTGGTCCCACTGGGAACTGCACATCTCTAACAGCTGTTCTCAGTTATTCCAACTGAGTAAAATAATTATTAAGGAAAAGAGGAACCAGTTAAACCTAACAACTTTTGCCTGATGTTTTCCTCAGGAATGAGTTAGGAGTGCAGTAGCAAGGCCTTCAGACAGGCACAGTGTCTGATATAAACTGTATCTGGGCACACATAAAAAATAGGTTATATATAAATAGATAGCTATATGCCCTACTATATAATACATATTTATATTACAGAGTTATGTAAGGCATAAATATCTGCCCTACATATAACCAAAACTATTTATCACCAACTACCTCTAAATTACCCCCTGACCCCTGATGCTAGGAATGTAACATTTTTAGGGATCCTAAAATCAAACAGATGCAGGAAAATAAACCACGATTTTATGCCATTAATTCCAAGATGTTTTCCTGGATCTGTGCTGCTGCATCTGTTTTTCTGTAAGATCTTGTGCCTTATCCCTGAAGTGCACTCAGAATTGTCAGGATCATGAAATCCATTTGGGATTTTACTGTTGCTGCAGTATCCAGTGAGATGAGTTTTTTCAAAATTATTTCTCTTGGACTGAGCACATCTCCTCAAGTTCCTTCTCACTTTCTGCATCCTGGAAATGCAAAAAGAGAAAAGATCAATGTACAGCTCAAGTGAAACAAATAAAAAGCATCATTTCCCTTCTTTCTCTCCAACCCCAAATCAGTTTTTAAGCATATCATGGAATCCTGGAATGGTTTGGGTTGGAAGGAGTCTTGAAGCTCATCCAGTTCCACTCGCTTCCACTGGGCCAGGCTGCTCCAAGCCCCGTCCAAGCGTGAGTCTGAAAAACCCCAAACAAGTCCCAGATCTAGACAGCCCACTGGAAGAAAACCCAAAATTAATTAGAACAGCAGAGCCTGGCTTCAGTCTGGCACTTCTCCTTGACAGCACGCAGAGCTGAACGGAGTGGTCAGGGCACACTCGAGGGCAAACTGGGAGAAATCACGGCGGGGTCTGCCCTGGGATGGAGACCCAGCGCCGTCCCGCTCGCCCCCCCTCCGGCCCCAGGGTGGGTCGGTCCCCGCAGCGCGCGCCCCTTCGGCCGGGCTCGCCCACTCTCCGCGAAGAGGGGCGGGAGAGGGGGCTAAGCAGAAGCTGCGGAGACAGGATCCCCTCATGCCGCTTCTCACCGTTGAAGTCCCCGGTGTCGGCCACCACCGTGGTGTGGTGCTTGAGCTGGTCCAGCGCCGACTCCACCTTCTGCCGCTTCACGGGGGACACCGACACGTCCGCGGCTCCGGGGGACTCGCGCGCCCAGGAGGGACGGTACGTGCCCGAAGGGCACCGGCCCGCGCGCTCCCGCCGCCCGCCGCCAATCCCAGCCTGGCTGGGCGGCAGCGGCCAATCAGGAGCGCGGACAGGAGACGGACGAGGCCGGGAGGAGCCGAGGCGGGGCAGCGGGAGGGAGAGCGATTCTGATTGGCTGGTTCGTGAGGGCCGGGCGGGGGTTCGCCTTGGCGACCGTGACGCCGCCATCGTCCCCGACGGAGCGTATCGGGGGAGTCTCCTGGCCCCGAGATCTCTCGGGCCCGGAACCTCCTGTCCCCGGAGTCTCCGTGTCGCCAGAACCCCCGGCAGTCTTCCCCGCGGCCGCTACGGCGCCCGACCCGCCCCTGAGCCACCCGTCCCTCGTGGCCGCGCGGGGCCCGGGCGCGGCCGGTGCCGCAAGGTGGCGGCGGGCAGCCCCTGAGGGAGGCGGCCGTGAGGGAAGGCTCGGGGCCGCGTCGGTGGTGCCCCGCTGCAGGAGCTGAGCGCTCTGGGCTCCCTTCCCCGCCGTTGTGGCAAGGTTCGAAATGGTTTATCGAGTGCAGCTCCAGGCGCTGAGAGAGCCCTCGGCCCAGTAAGGCAGGTGTTTTGGGCTCGTGGTTCGCCTGAACTTTATTTAGGCTGTAAAAGAGGTGATCTTGTTAGTGTGGGCCCACTTGGAAATTGTACTCTCCAAAACATCTACAGAAGGAATTACCAGTTATTTCAGCTGGGTAATTTAATTGTTAAGGAAAAGAGAAGACAAACTTTTGCTTCTGAAAACAGGATGGCTCTTGGCTGGAAATGTTGGAGAATCCGTGTAACAGGCTCCTAGTCATGGGGTTATGCTGTTCCCTCTTTCTGTATGGTTCCACTTGGGACAGCTGCCACAGTCGTTCCCCTTCCAGAGAGGCAAGAATGTGCTTTTGTGCAGCCTTCTCATGCTTTGCCCCTATTCTTAAGACACAGCTATCCAGGCCGTAACATCCTTCCTGTTGAATGTCAGTCCCCAAACCCAAAAGGAAATGTGTGGTTTCAGACATTCTGCTGAGTTTCTGAGACTCTCAGTGACAAAGCATTATGAAAACCCAGTGAAAGAGACGGAGATGGAGTTATAACTTAACTATTTTAATAAATCTTGTACAGTGCATGGTTATATCATTGTCTCCTTCGCTCAGTTACATCAATGTACAGTACTTTATAGCAGTGTCTGCAGGCAGTACAAACAGAACAGATGCACAGCTCAGTCGCGTGGAAATTTGTAAAAGTGGCCTCTGCAATAAGGTCTACTGAGCTATTTGTTTTAGGAAGTGCTCCTGTGGCTCCCGGCTTTACAGAGCTGTCATGTACACTCCTGTTAAAATCCCAGATAACTGTAATTCCCTGTGATTTGCTTTCCTCTACACCCCAGGACTAGAAGATGGTGTGTTTCCTAGCTCAACATTCGTTTTTATTTTCATTTTAGAAACTTTTTCACCTCCCGTGCTTGCCATCCTGCCTCCCATCTCCACCCTAATCCGGAGCCAGGGCTTCTCAGGAGGATTGTCCTCTTCATCCCTCCCTGACAAGGTGAGTGCCCTTCTCAGATCCTAGCAGGGCTGTGACTAAACCCAGGATCCTCCCCTGCCTGCACCCTAATTCTGCTGGTGAGAGCAGTGTCCTGTTTCAAATGAAGAAAACAGATTATCCATTGGAGACGCTTAAGAATGAAGCCAAAACTAAGGTGCACTGGTGTTCTCAGTTTTAGACATGAGTTCCCCAGATGCTGTTTTAAAGCTTTTTCCATTAAATGTGCAATGACAGGCACAAATTTGGACAAAGACTCAGCATGTGCTGAGAGAGAAAACCCAGCTGTCCCTGGGCTGTGGGCAGCTCTGGAGCTCTGTGTGCTTCACTGCTTTGCAATCAGATTGGTCTGTCAGTCAAACAGAGCTAGAAATGCAATGTGCCAAACTTGCTGTGGACAGGAACTACGCTGCTTGCTTGAGTTTTGAAATGGTGAGTAAATTTTGGAAGCATAATCGCTTAATTCTGCTTCTAGGGAGAGGGATTTTCCTCACCCCTATTTACAGATTGCTATATACAAATGCACATAACTTTATGAAGGAAAACGGGAAGTAAAGAGCAACACCCTGTGCTAAATTAGAGGGGTTTTTTTCTTGTGGCCATTTAATTTGTGTTAAACCTGCCTTTCCCAGTGTGCTTTGGGGTTTCAGCTATTTGGGAATCATTTCAGCTGACTTTTTGCAGTGAAAATGTGAAGATGGGGACAAGTGACCAACACCCTGGGAAGGGCTGTGGGTGTGCCTGGGTCGGGAGCAAACGGTCAGGGCTTATCTTCTCCTGGTTTGAGGCCCGGTTTGGCAACACTACCACAACATTCCAGTGCAGGATCCGTGCCCCAGGGAAGGGCTGCACAGCTGCCCCGAGCCCCAGCCTCTGCATCAGCAGCGGTGGGCGGGTGGAACTCACCTATTTCCAGATTCAAATCCCTTTGTTTGTCACTCCTGCTCATTTCTAGGCACTGAAAGCTCATTTCAGCTGTTCAGAGATAGCACTAGCTGGTCCATGGATTTAAGGAAGCAGCCAGACTTTGGGAATGTGTGTTGCCATTCTAGCCTTGTCCAACGAGAGGGCACAGGGGGACAGGACAAGGACAGGCAGTTGTCACCGGCCCTGTGCTCGTGGGCTGCAGGGGACACCTGCACTGAGGAGGAAATGGAAATGGAAATAGAAAGGGTTAGGTTGCCCAGAGAGGTCATGACTCACCATTCCTGGAAGTATCCGAGGCCAGGTTGGACAGGATTTGGAACAACTTGGGCTTGTGACAGGCATTCCTGCCCATGGCAGGGGGGTGGAATGGGATGAGCTTTAATGTCCTTTCCTTAAACCCAAACCATTGCAGGGTTCTAAAGCCTTATTCCTCTGGTCCAGGCTCCAAGCCTTGAGGCTGGCCTCTCTTGTGCTGTGTGCCACGCCTGCTCTGCCAGGGGAGAGTGGGGAGCAGGGGACAGCCCTCGGAGAAAAGCTTTGGGGGTCTTTTTTTGCTTGAAGCCAGCCCTTGTACATCCAGCCCCGTGTGAATCCTGCTCTGATCGCATGCACGGAAAATTTCAGTATAAAATATATAGTTATAAAAAAAATACTTCATGCAAAATTAAAACACCTTTCCCAGTGGGACATGGTCTTATTGTCAACCCTTCCCAACAGTGTTCAAGGAATTGTCACTCTGATGGCAGCTGGACCCCAAGGGGAGCTCTGCTGCATCTGGCCTGGGCCAGGAATCATTGCTTTCATTCCCTTTTTTTCTGCACTACTTAGGGCTAAGAGCTGAAATAAAGCAGAGAGACTTTAATTTGCAGAATCAATCCTTTCCTGGCGGCGCTTCGTGATTTCTTGGAGCTCCGACTCCCCTCTGCTTTTCTGGAATGGAAACAAAACAGGCAGTTTGGATTTGAACTTCAAGCTGCAGTTAAGTGACAGTATTTAATTAACGCTGTAAAAGTAGAGCAGTTTCACAGAGATAAGTGATATCAGTAAAAAGCAGATTAATTAGTGGAAACAGGGGGATCTTACAGATTTGCTCAAAAGACACTTCGGAATTTTTACGTGTGTTTTATTGCTGGTGTAGGTTTGGTTGCATTTTTTTTCCCCACAATTGTATTTTTTAAAATGCCTGTTTAATGAGCTATCTGACGCTGCTGGTACAGCCCCCATTCCAGCAGGAATTATCCAGAAAAATGCTTACCTCCAGCTGGTTTTTCTCCACTGTGATCTTGCTGTAGACTCTATTTCCCTCATCACCGCACACCTTCTTCAGCTCCTCTCTGTTGAGGGAGAAGAGCTGAGCTCCGGTGAGGATGCCCAGGTGTTCCACGGTCCTGGGGAGACACAAAGTAGGGAGGTGACGATTGTGCTGCACGTGGCCTCGTGCCAGAGGTGAGGAGTTGGAGATGGGAGGCCAGGAGCTGCAGTGGGACCATATCACGGGGCCCTGGGGCTGTTCCAAGGTGGCAGCTGCAATTCCAGTAGCATTTCAGGCCTTGGATTTAGTTAGTTAACTGTTTATCTCCAAGAAAATATTTATACCAGAGAAAGGGAGTGACTTTGGGCTCTGAACATTCTGGTTATAGAGCCTGGATTGAACAGGGTTGAAATCTAATTTGCAACACAGGCTCTGTAAGTAAATCCAAGTGGCTTGTCCCAGGTGAGATGGTGCCGGTGGCCTCCCCCGCTCCTTCTCCAGGGAAGGACGAGCATTGCACGTGGCAATAGGGCAAATCTTACTCTTTGCTGAATGACTTGGCCTCCAGCCAGGCTTTGACTTCTTCAGTGCTGGATTCAAAGGTGAGGGGCACGAAAACTTGCTGAGGCTTTTCCACTTTGAAATTCCTGTGGGGAGGCTGAATTTTATTGTTTGTGATCTTCTTTAGCAGCTCGTCGTTCAGCTCATCTGTTTGGTGAATAAGTTCTGTAGAAACAAGTAGGGAATGAAAGCAAGTCTTCAGTCAAAAATGCCATTAAATGTTTGTGGGGAAACTGTAAGGCAGATGGGGATGTGGCTCAACATTCTTATTTAAATTCAGCCCAGAAAAGTGATTCCCATTTTCCTGTGCCCCTGTGTTGCCATTTATTTTGCTCCCATCACCCCTTGGCTGTTGCCTGATGTGGAAGCACAGTTCTGTGAGAATCTACAATTGGAGGTTTGGAATTGAGACCTTTTCAGTCCTCTCTGCTGCTTCTAGTCACTAATTTGCTGATCGCAGAGCTCCAGGTTTTGCTCCGCAACAGAACAGAAGCGGCAGGAAGCACAAACTGGGAATGAGCAACACACTCGTGATGGGATGAGCTTGAAGGTCCCTTCCAGCCCAGGGCATCCTGTGCTTCTGTGAAAACTCCAGTGACTCTTCATCCAGTATCACTTTCCCCATGAAACTCCTGAAGACTGTGGAGAATAACTCAGTGATACGAACAGATTTGTGTCCTCGTATTGTGGGGCTTCCTGTCGTCCCAGAAGGGCTCCTGCTTCCAGGAGTGGACAGGGTGGGATAAGGGGTGAGGTGAGCAGGGCCCCTGATCTCTCTCCTGCTCTGTGAGCCCCACAGCACGTGCAGGGTGAGGGAGTGATGCGGATCTCCTGTTTGGCCGGGAATTCTGTGGAACCACATGAAGGAAGCGGCCAGGCGGGCACTGTGTGTGTGCCGGGAGATGAGCAAAAGGAAGTGAGAGAAAGGGATTGACCTGAGCTGTTCCTTAGACACACTTAAACATTTTGGAAGAGAAAGGAAACTCTCTCCTTGGGAGGAGGAGGAGGAAGTTAGAACTGGAGGAAGGAGGCATGGGGTGATCACTTATTGCCCTGCTCGGCCCGGGCCGCCCGAGAGCCCCGGAGGTGTCACAAGCCCCAAGGCTGCTCTCTTGGCTCTTGTCCTGCCTGGAATGGCCTCCAGACACAGTGCTGCTGCATTGCTGTGATCAGTAAAAGGTGCAGGGGAGCCCCTTGGGCAGGTCTGGTCCCCCGAGCGCCCAAACCCAGGGGAGCCCAGAGTGGGACACACACGTGCGTTCTTTGGCGTCCTGTGCAGAGTGGCGCGACAACATCTCACTGCCCCACTTATCCCCGGCGTAGCTGGCAGGCAGCTTGTGGGTTGGGCTGGATGGGCCATAGCCCCTGGAGCTCAGGTCTCCTTTGTACCTCTGGTTAGACTGGTTAGAAAGGGAAAGAAAAGTAAGAATTTTTTTTGGTCGTTTTTAATTTTCTTAAACTTTCTGCCTCACACCCACGGAGGGACAAACTGTCGTGTTCTCCTTGTGCTGATGTGGGGCTGGGGAGACCTCAGGTGGAGCTGCATGGAAGAAGTTAATTTCTGGGAATGAAGAACCCAAAGCAAAGTCTGAAGTTTGCGCAAGGGAATTCCTAGTTGTGCCAAACATGTTCGATCTCATTGGAAGGCAGAGCCTCACTGCTCCGTAGCTGGGATGTGAAGCGGGACCACTGCCAAGGGCCTGGAGCGGACTGGAAAGTTTTTTGACGTTTTGATTAAACTAGCAGGGATTTATCCAGAAGCCTGCTGGGCCGCCTTAGGCTTTGCCCAAACGCTGCAATACCAAAATGGGGAAGCAATTCCATGCTTCCCTAGGGTGTTTAGAACACTCCAGCTCCACATTTCTGCAGTGCAAGTTGCAGTATTCAGTTAATTCTCACTTAGATGGTGTTTCCATCTGCCTCCACTCCAGTAACGTGTTCCTGGTGCTGAACTGAACTGGCTGAGGGAAGTGTCCATCTTTAATTTAACCCCCAAGAAAAATCTTGATGTAGAAAAATATGGAAAGCAGGAGGCTGGTGCACAAATAGGAAGGATAGGCCTTATTTGGGAAGACGATCGTAGCAAAATGTGAATTTTATCATAGGAGACTCAGGAATCTCCTGGCTTTGTCTACTTCTGAAGGTCTGTCCTGATTGGTGCATAGTATCCTAAGAAATCAGGGAGGTCTAATGACAACATTATTCCCAGAGGCAGATTGTGCCCTGCAGCTGATACCAGTCAGGTATTACCTGACTACAGACCTGTTTGAGCTCTTCCAGTTTCACCACATCCAGGATATTGTACGGAACATAACCGGCCTGCCCACTCCGGTTGAGCAACTTCCACCACTGCTTATTATCTTCCAACACCTGAGAGAGGGACAAAAATAAATCTGCTGTGGGAAAATGGGATTTCAGGCATAAACAACCAGGGTATAGCGGGGCCGAACCATCCAAAAGGTGAAGTTGCCAGAAGGACATCACTGAGGCCAGGAGCTCTAATCAGATCTGTTGCTCTCAGATGCAATCCAGGACTGAAACTTTTCCTGGAAAGCATCAGAATGTATCGTAAGGATGAACAGGAGAGCACCTCTGCGTGCTGAAGAACTCATAGTTCCTACATAATGTCCCTGTTTCTCCAGACCTTTTTTTCCTAATGACTGAGTTTCTGATGTCTTTTTGCATTAAAATAAATAATTAAATAAATAAAAAGCCACATTTTGCAGAGAAACCTTTTCCTCAGGTCACAGATCAGTGTCAGCCCAAGTCACGTCCCACCTTGTCCAGCTGCCAACAGTGCTGCAGTAAGAGAAAGGTTATGAGAAAGGTGCTTTTCAGAGAAAACAAATCCTCGTGGAGGAGGAAGTGGTGATAAGGAACCGACCCAGCGGGGGATGAGCAGGGCTCTAGAGCGAGTTGTTGTCCTCCCTCCTCACTGTGGTTAAAATGGGACCGATGTCTTTGAGCTGAGGAAATGACACGACACAGCACAGGCAGCCTGCTCCAGCTTTGGGTTTGAGCAAAGCTTTGTGTCACTGCTGAGATACCACCAGGGAAAATGGAGTTGGTGCTTGTTGCTATCCTGAGCTCTCTCCTGCCCCTGGGGGACACACCTTTTCCAGGAACGGTCACGTACCTCCAGGATTTCATCCTTCAGCACCGAGAGCTCACTGGCGTTTCGCGCGGTGAAATCGTAGCGGATTTTGGCAAATCTCTTGGGCACAGCCACCCCCTGGGCCTCGAAATTCCTGCAGAAGAGAAGTGGCCTGAAGTTCATTAACCTGAGCTAGACTGTTGGAAGGACTCTGTGTGGAAGCTGGAATTGTATTAGAGGATCATCATAAACTAAAAATATATGTGACAATGTGGCCAGATTGCAATGAATCTAAAGACAGGACAGGGTTGGCTCGAGCTCACAGAGCTGCTGCCTCCAGTGTAAACTAACCGCCTCGTGAAAGCAAATGGTTTTTCACAGACATTATTCAAATAAAAGGGGAAAGGGGAAAAAAAACCCAACCAAGAAAAAAGGAAGGTTCCCATTAGCAAAAAAAGCCTACATGAAAAAGTGAGGTTGTGAGCTATGGCCAAAGGGCCGAGTTTGGTGCTGATTCTCAATCAATTCAGCAAATGACAGTGCATTGATGCAACTGTTTTTTTAGTCAAATTTAGTCCTGATTCTTCACAGTAATTTGCCTCAAGAAAATGAGCTCCATATCCTTTGGTGAGTTCCCTGTTGGCTGAGGCCCAGACCTTCAGGCCGTGACTTCTCAACATACTTGCAGTGAGACTGGCTCCCTCTTAATTGCTTCTTTTTGAAGTATGGTTTGTCACTATCATCCTGCTGAAGATGAACAGGGCTGGTGTCTCATCTTCATATATTCTTCCCCCTCCTCCCCTCTCCTTCTTTTCCCCTTTTTCACCTCTAAATAAATTTCTTAAAGGCGGTTTAACCCTGGGATAGTCTAATCCACTTTAGTCCTTCGTGGTCCACCCTCAGATAGATGTGTTGGCACAGAAGAAGTAAGGATGTTCTCTTAGGATCTGATACTGTAATAAAGGGAAGAGAAAAACGAAACAGGCATTTCATGTTTGTCTGTTTTCTCTCCATGTCATTTCGTGAACATGTACTCACACTTGGCCAAGAGTAGTGCATTCAGACACTGAATATGAGTGTTGAAGAGGGGACTGAGAAGGAAGAAGCTTAGTGTTCTGCAATAGGAATTATGCTTTGGGGATTTTACGAATTGTTTCCCTCTTTTTCACCATCATGCTCTTCTTGCACACTTCCTTGTCTTTTGCTATTGAGCGAAAGTCTGGAGGCTCAGAAAGCCCAAGTTTCATCTGAGAAAGATTTCCTGTGTCAGAGAGAACAGAAGGGATTCTGTTTCCATCCTTTCATGCCAGGAAGGATGAACTGCCTGTATCAGGAGGTGCCGAATTGGTTCTGGGTGCTGCTGTAGCTCACAGAATTGCAAGACCCAGTGCTGCAGGAGTTCAAATAACAGACCGGTGGAAAGGCTCAGGGGCCACAAGCTGTGCTGCATCTCTCATGGACTTGCAAGGAACCTCTCCTTTGGTGTCTGTGCAAGTGCTGGCTGATGTGGGCACTAGGATTGCTCTTTTAATCAGGCAGCTCCAGTACCTTTCAGAAAAGAATTTTCATGGCACATCATGAGCCATTAATCTCTTGACTAACCATAACATTTCCTTACTCCTTGGTTTTACAGCATTACTCAAACACTGACATTTGTCATTTCACCAGCCATCTCCCTTGACCTCTAGCATCAGGCACTTGCAGGGGGAAGGATCTGGTCTCACAAATATTTTCATACTTTGATCTCTGTGATTTATTAACCATGAAGTTTTGCCTTCAGAACTCAAGATGCCATTTCAAATAATTTCATGTGCAAAAGTCGAGTTATTGGGCAAAAGGGATCCTTGATAGCTGGGTACAAAGGACAGCAGGACTGCTGTTGCTGTTTTCTTTTCAACTACTGTGCTTGCTGTGTGACCTTGAGGAAATAGGTTCACTGCAGCTTTATGGTTCCGTTTTTGCATAGGGAAAATAAGGGCAGTGATAATTGCTTTCAGTTGTAAAACACTTCAAGATTTATGGAATATGAATGATTCTTACTAAGTGAAAAGTGTTGCAAAGCTGGCTTAGTTGCACACTGTGCTAACAAAATCCCATATCAGCCTATTGACCCCAGCCTGAAACACTCATTAAAGTTTATAGGACATTTTGGTGGATGAGTTGAGGCAGTTGTTCTGCTGGAAATATCATACTGAAAGCACTTTTAAATCCATCATCCACTTTGACTTTTTTCTCTATTAAAACTAAACACAACTGCTTGCTCTTTCCAGTTTTCTTAGTTTAGTTTTTGATGGGTAAGTACTCACTGTTAACTCAGCTTGTACCCCCATGGCATCTGAGACATTACAGTTCATTCTAGTCATAGCATAAACACACAATAGCTGTTGTACTGAGACAAAAAGAGTTATAAAACATGTAAGATATCCAATGGACTGGTATTAACTATCAAGTTGCATGGTCACTTTTGAATGTCAAATGTTCTTTTTATGGATACTGCATTAATTTAATTTGTGCTTAAACGTTAGCTAGGCTAGACATTGGTGTCTGAAAAGTTTACATATTTTTCCAATGTCAAAATGTGTAAATTTAGTATTAAAGAAACAAAACATATTTACTTGTACTAGAGGAAAAATACTTTCGTAGCAAAGAAATTAACTGAGGTGCTCTTTAGAAATAGGTCTGGCTTGCTTACAGAATTGTTGCTTATGCAGTAAAGCAGATCTACAGATGTTTTCTTTTTTTCTTCCAGATAAAACTTGGATTGTTTGAAAAGTGGGGAGATATTTCACCATAGTACAAAAGAAGATACAGAAGAGGAGAGCAGAATGAGAGCTCTGCAAGTGCCACATGCCTGCAGCCTGCTGTCTTTAGCGATGCTGTTCCTTCCAGTCACTGGAACGTCAAAACAAAATATCCCAAGACTGAAGCTTTCCTATAAAGGTAAACTTTTCAGTAGTTTTTCTGATTCTGCCACTTTGGTTTCGATGTGATACTGCCAGCAGTTCTTTTTGTATTACTAACCAGGAAATACATAATAGAAGCCTTAAAGATGGATGAATTCTGCCTCGGGGCAGTATTAAAATCTGGGTTTTTTGTTGTGTCGGGGCACATGTTTCTGAAGTATAAATGTCTTTTAAAAGTATTATTTCTGTTTGCTCCAAGAGGATGTTAACAGACTATACATAAATTAGAGGGGAGTGGTCCTTGAAAGGCTCTGAGGTGCATTGGAGACATTCCTGTGTGGCTGGTGCGGATGATGTGACACATGGAGGACATTCACACCTTCCTACAGCATCAGAGAAAGTTGAGAGCGCTGACTCAAGTGTTTCAAGGGGACTGACATTTATTTTTGTAGTAATTCTTTTTCTATCACTAAGTGGATATGTTAAACTCTTCATATGTGGTTTTCTTTCTCCTTGCCTCTTTGGATCACAAAAGCGTGTTTCTCTGCAGAATTTCTTAGTCTTGTGTGTAGTTCTTGTTAAGAATGGTACCGTCTGAGGGATTTCAACACAGACATATTTATGTATTAATGGCCAATTTTTTAAAGAAGGTGGATTTCTTTTTGCTTTGAATGTACAGTACACCTCCACAGGCACAGAGATGTGTCACTGACACTTCCTTCTTTAGTGAAAACAAATGCTCTCCAGTTAGTTATGTTTCAGCTATGTCAGCACCTTGCCCTTATGGGAGCTATTTCTGCTCTGTTTTTCAAACTTATGTCTTCCTATGCATTGCAGAGTTACACTCAGGATGGTGTGATGGGACAGGCTGTAGAGCCTTCATCGGGGCTTATGATATGTTTATCATGAGTTTAACACCCAGAGAAATGTATTGAGTAAGCAGAATGACGTGCTATTTATTTACAAGCTTCTCTTTTGCTAGATTTGCATGCCACTGTGCATGCTATTCCACTGTGTATATAAATGTGTTTGGATGTGTTTGTGCGAGAGAGACAGAGGAAGCAAGATCAAGGGATCTTGACAACATTTTTATAAATTCAGGGAACAGTTGCACTCCCTGAAGCCAATGCATACAGAAACTGAAAGAGCTGACATGAGTTATGAAAGTTAGCAGTAAAACCCTCCTGACATACAGCCGGCCTTCTCACAGCTAGGCCTTTTGAGCTAATTCCCAAAAGCAGCATATACCATATGGCCATGGCATTTACTGTGGATTTGACACTCACGATTAGTGAATTCCTCTCAACTTCAAAAACAGATAGCCTTTGGCAAAATCCTGATGGATGCCTTTGGCAGGTAAAGAGGGGGAGAAAGAAAAATTAGTGAGGTCAACACAGGGGAAAAAAAATGGCTGAAATCTTAGTTTAAAATAGTGGCAGAGACCTGCTGGGAACAGTTGGGAAAATGCCTGAGCTCGTTTAAAAAGACAGTGAGCAGATGATTGATATTTAGGCCCTGACCCAAACTTTCCTTAGCAACTTTATAAACCTTTCAGTTTGGCTTGAGGGATACCGTTTCCTGTCCAAACTTATTCACCTATATCCCTGTAGGGGGGGAAAATCAACAACAGATACAGATGCAAAACAGCACATAAATCTTAGTTTTGAGAGCTGTGATGGAACTGAAAAGTCAGAAGAAAGAGAATTACCAGAATTTATTGTGCCTTGTCTTACTTTCTTGGGGGGTTGGAAGGTGTATGTTTTTCCACATGGAACAAGAAATAATTTAATGCTGTTTTTTCACATTTATGTATTGTAAATGATTCCAGTATGGCTTATCATAATTAAACTATATTTTGCGTGTTGACAACAGAATATCAGATGTACTGAATATTTAATATAGTTGTGAGAATTAAGTCCACCTTCCTCCCCCCAAATCTTTCAGACAAAACAATTCCAAGGTTTCTGAGAATAAGATGTAGGAGAAATGAACTGGTTTTTTGCCAGTTCTCATAAAATTGTTAGTCATGTCACTGACAAGTCCTGGCATCTCTGTTCTTTGGAATTCATACTTGAACTATCATGAAGAGGAGAATACAGGGCTCTTTTCCTTCTTTATGGAAAACAGATGAGAACTGGCCACATCAGGCAGTTCCAAAAACCTGGTCACATGTGTCTTTGAAGGGAAGGTTTCATCTCCTTTCAGGTGCAATGTGCTTATGGCATAGCTCCATCTTCCCAGAAGAGCTGAGCATTTGCTGGGGCAGGAGAGCTGGAAGTAAGCGGGACTTTGCTCTGCAGTTACTGAAGCTTCCAGTTGCATCAATCAGTGGTGGATGGAGGAAGAGGGAGAGGGTAGGGTGGTTAAAGATGTGTCTATAACTGCAGGAGTGCTTCAATAAACCACAGCATGTCAAAGCTCCTTTGTGTTCAAACAGCAATTGAAATTTTAGACCTTCTCTGAATGGCAGTTATAGGTTTCCTTCTTCTCAAGGTTGTCATCTTAACGAATGGGAATCTGTGCAGGAAATGTTAAGATATTCCAGTGAGTGATGTTGGGATCAATGTAAAGTCATACAATGGATTTCCTTTATTGTTTGTCCCAGTCTAAAGATGTGTTCTAAAAAATTGTGCATGTATAAAACTAAAACTACACACAAATCAATTAAAATGTGTTGTAATACAGAATCAAAGTCATATATTTTCCACCTGTGTTAACCGAATACACTATGATCTTTAATCACATATCTCATCCTTTCACATTTTCCCTGATCCATTAGTTGAAAAATTCTCTTATTCACTCAGACTTAACGTTTAGATACTCGTTCATGTCATTACTATCCCAGAAATTGTCACTCCTCTTGTGATGTTTTTAGGGTGCTCTCACTGCATATACCTTACTTATTCTGTGTATCTTAGATACTTCTACAAGATTGAGGTGCTTTTACTATTACAGCTTTAATATTAGGAGAAGGTAACAAACTGTCTTCTAATAGAAGATTATGATCTTTAGAAAACCAGGGGATGATTTTGAGTAATATTCCATATTTTGACTCTCTTTGCCTAGTACTGCTTTCAGTCTAAGACCAACAGTGTGTATTTATCACTCATTTTCATGTAGCTGGAGATAACCTGTGACCTTCATCCAAACTGCAGAACTCCACAAGCACAGAAGTGATATTCAGCTTCCCTAAGCAGCACGTCCTTGTTGTCTGCTGCCTCATTTAACATCCTCATTCCAACCTCTAGAGCAGATGCAGAAGGTTTTCATATACCAGTGTAATTCATTAATGTCATTTTCAGGACAGCATCAGTTCTGTTACTAAAGAATGGAAGGCTCAGTGTCCTAATTCATGTATGTTTAATTCATACAGTGTAGACAGTCTTGTTTCTGTTTGATCTTCTGAGTAATAATTTTTCCTAATGCATTGGGAGGTCCTTCCATAAATATCGTGTGTGTGTCTTTTTAGATTTTACTTCATAGGGAGAAGTAAAGAATAGCCAGACCAGAAGGTTGATTGCCTTCTGAGAAAAAGAAGAAAAAAAAGCAAATTTTTCTCAATTTGTGGCTATCCTAAAATTTTCCTGCCGAAAGAGAGAATCCTAATTGCAAATTTAACCCTATTGATTTGATTTACTTGGCTGCTTTTCATGGACATTTTAGTAAGTGCAGTCTGTGTTCTCAGTGAATGCATTTATATTACAAAAGTGTGCACCCTAGTTTCTTGGCTGGGGGGCATGCCCTAGCCCAGATTTGGACATTGTCACCAGTGACATCCACAAACATCTATCATTCCCGTGTGGGAATGTGGCCATTCCCCAGAGCAAGCCATGCTTACTGTGACAGCGGTGACTTGGTCAGAGGACCAGGAATCCTGCATTGTGACACAGTACAGAGGAATAAGCAGGACTGAAGGCAACGTTTGGCTTTTAAAGCAGGATTTACTTAGCACTGTTAAAAACGACTGTGGTAGTAATTTACATCTAATAAACAAAAGCATTATTCTCAGCTGATTTGTTTTTCTCCATATAGAATGAATTAAGATGCAGTCTCACTCTCACTGAAGTCATGGCAAGAGTTTTTCCACTGAAGTTAATTGAAGCAAGATCAAATTCACGCTCTTCACTTTTTTCATCTTACCTAAATAAACTAAAGACAGGTAATTCTTTCTCCTCTGCTGAAGGATGACAGTGCTAAATCATCAGCTCCACATGGAAATTAGCCATGTTTAAGGATTGTTTAGTTTCACGCAGTGTTTTGCGCATAGGATTTTCTTCCCCCAGAGTGATCTATTCTTAAAACATGGTGAAAAAGCAAACAGAGAACATTTTGGTGCCAGGAATTCTTTTGAAAATTTGACTGGGTGAGTGCATTTCCTTAATGTTCAAAAATTATCCTTTGAGTATGCTATTTAACAGTGTCAAGCATTCTGTTCTCTATATTGTTTTTGCTTTAAACCTGTTTCATTTTAGAACTGATGAGATGCTTAACTGTTGCATCAGAGCAGTTAGTTTGTTCAGTTTCAGTACAGCTGGCTTATTTCCATGTCATGCATCATTTAATTATACATATAAAACATAGTTAAAATTGTACAGCTCCATGAGCCTCACTTAAACTGTCTGTGGCACTGCAGTAATCCCAGTACCCTGACGGGGTGTTGCACAGCTGTGACTGGTTGGAATGTGGTAAACTGGTGATGTGTAAGAGAGCCTGGAAATGAGCTTGCATTTTGCAGCTGTGCTTGCTCTACTGGAAGAGGAAGTTAAACCAGAAAAAAACTGCTCTTGTGGCAATATCAGCATCTGTAAATCTGAATGCTTAATGAAAATCAAGGAAAATGTGCTGAGTGAGGAAGTGGTGCTTTTCCCTTGTTTGTCATTTAATTAATTTTTGGTGGTTTGTTATTTCTCAGAAAAATCTATCTCAGATTCCTCTGTGGAAAAACATGAAGTGTTTATGTGGGAGTGAAGATCCTAGTATTGGATGATTGTCTAGATATGCAAAAGACTTTGCCTGTTTTGTCTCAAAAATGCTTTCTGGAGGCAGTGATCATTGAGACTTAAAATGTACCCTAGCTTGAAGATGGATGGGCACTGCTGTCCATGTGTATATGCTGTCGACTGAGTATAAACTTGAAGGCATCTATTACATCTTAGTAATGGGAAAAGCAGCAAATTTCTTACAGACATTTTTTTCCTTTTTTAAGCTAGTGAACTTGAAGGTCAGATTCAACTATATGTTGCATTTTCTGTCATATAATTATCATATCTATAATGTCCTGAAGAGCAGCCTCCAGTCAGTGACATCAACAGTTTACACAGCAGTTGAACTAAGAATAACCTTGGAGAACTGACCCATGTCAACCTCTTATGAGTGTAAACTGTAGTTCACAACAGTTTCTGTTTTTTCATGATCACAGAAGGGCCTCAATTGGATAAAAGAAGAATTGTGTTCAAAAAATACAAAACTATTCTGCTGAATGTTCACTTTACTGTATCTCAGAAGATGAGAGGAAACAAAACTGAAAGAGTAATACTTAATAAAGTATTTTTGCTCCCTTATAAAAAGAAGGACAGGACAACATCAAAAACAGCTTCCCTAGAAGAATGCAGGGAAGATACATGATAAGTGGCATCAGCTTGGAAGAGGGATCAAAACTCTTTCTTTGATTGCTTTTACTAATGACATCTGTTTAAGCAAATCCAATTCAGAGCAGTTTCAGGAATCCCAAACTTTTTCTCTTTCTGAGCACTATTTGGAGGGCATGATCTGCCTGACATCAGTGTCTGTCTAGCAGTGGACATCTGTGGTCACTATGCAGGTGCTCGATTCACATCCTGTTTCCTTTTCCTCCCTCCCCATTTCTGCAGTTCCATTTGTAGGTGAGTTCCCCAAAGAAGAGCTGAGGAACATAGGGGATGACTCTTCCGTACTCACAGTCCTTTGGAGATAAATACACAGAGATAGCAGAAAGAGTCAGAATTTCCTTTAATAAACCAGCGCAATATCAGACAGGAAGGGCCAGGAAGTGCTCCAAGAGCTAGAGCATTACACAGGCGGGCTGGGAGGGCTGGGAATGTTCAGCCTGGAGAAGAGAAGGCTCTGGAGAGCCCTTAGAGCCCTTTCCAGTGCCTAAAGGCGCCCCAAGAGAGCTGGAGAGGGACTTGAAGAGCCTGGAGTGAAAGGACAAGGAGGAATGGCTTCCCGCTGCCAGAGGGTGGGTTTAGATGGGATATTGGGAAGAAATCCTTCCCTGTGAAGGTGCTGAGGCCCTGGCACAGGTTGCCCAGAGAAGCTGTGGCTGCCCCTGGATCCCTGGCAGTGTCCAAGGCAAGGCTGGACAGAGCTTGAAGCAACCTGGGATAGTAAAAGGTGTCTCTGGCCATGGCAGGGGGTTGGAACGGGATAATCTTTAAGGTCCCTTCCCACCCAATCCCTTCTGTGATTCCATGATTCCAGCGTCTCTACACACATGGAGAGCCAAAGCGCAGTGCAGCATCTTTGGCACCTGATCCTTAAGGTCACTTTGCTGGGCTGATGTTGGGAAACAAGACCTATGGATGGACTGATGAAGTCAGTCAATATTTTTGCCTCCTGCGGTGGAAAACACCTGCGATTCCTTTCCTTGCAGAGCTGCTGGGGGTTAAACAGCAGACAGTGCTTATGGGAATAACCCCTCAGCTGATCTTTGTCTTCCCTTGGTGGTTATTAACAGTGGCAGGGAGTTGTCTCCAGGATGCCCAAACGTCCCAGTGTCACTGTACGTGTCCGTGTGCGTTCATGAGGTTCCGAGGCGGGAGCCAAAGCTCCGGGCGTGCGGATCCATCACCTATTTCCATGTGGAGTGATGTTCTGTTTGAAGGCATCCCCGACCTGTGTCTGCTCAGCCGTCTGGCCATGCTTGAGTGAGGAGTTCCGGTAAGGATATCCATTGGCTGAGGAGAGCTGGAAAGGCAGACATGGAGTCAGTGTTACCAGGAAAGGGGAAAGCTGATCGGAGAAAAGGAGAGGGATAGTGGTAGATGAGTCATGGTCTGGCAGATTTTGGTCAAGGTGTTCTCCAGGGAAGCCTGTGTCCCTGGAGCTCAGTTACGCTGTAGGGTGCTGTTGCCTTGGATTGGGAGAGGCTCATTATTGCTGCCCTTTTCCAGCCTCATTTGCTTTCTGTATTTAACTGGGGCAACCAGATCCAACTGAGTTTTGAGCCAACTACTTGTTGCATGCCACCACTACCCCTGCGGCTCCATTTCTCCGGAAAAGGAGGAGGGAGAGTGAAGAGACAGGGACACAGGACTAACCTTCCTCTTGCAAGTGTCCAATGTCTATTTCCCAGGGAGCTCCATGGAAGATTTCTGTGGGTGGTTCCCAGCCGTTGTGGAATTTGGGGATGTAGGTGGGGATGTTCGTGTCTCGGGGCCACTCGGCTCTAGGACAGAAAGTGGGAATATGAGGGGACATTCACGAAGAATGTGTCTTTCAGGGCATCCCCTGAAAGAAGAAGCAGGAGCATCAGGGAATCCAAGCATCCCATCTGCGTGGGGAGCCTGGGGAGATGGCAGCTCTGTCCTTACCTGGATCTGGTCCATGTCTCCCCCAGGGAATCCCAGAGGTTTATCTCTTTGGGTGTCAGGTGTCCTCTCAGGAAATCGGTGGTGTCTTTAGAAAGCAGTGGGCTGAGGACAGACGGGGCCAGCTCGGGGCCACCGCAGCTGTTGATGATCTGAGTCACACACAAACCACACAAAGAGGAGAGAACTTGCAGGAAACGGTCAAAATGTCAAACCAGGGACACACAGATGAGCAGGAATCGAAGACAAAGCTGATCCTTGGATCAGCACAGTCACTGCAAGAAACATCAACCTAAGTCTTTGAAGGAGACTGGACAGTTCAAGGGAACATGAGATTTTTTTGGATTGGAGTCAAAGGAAGAGCTGATCTACAAATGAGCTGTTGTTACAGACGAGTGAAGTGTCAGAAGCTGACACTTCAAAAAATGGAAAGTATCTTGCTATTCCTTTGTGGCTCCTTTTCCAAGTTGGGATTTCTGCTTCCAAGCATTTTCAGTGCAAATACTGAGCCGTATTTGCCTGAAGGTGAGACCAGACAGATTCCCAGTGGGGACTCCAGCTGGCTGCCCCTTTTGTTCACAGTAATGCCTTATTGACCCGGTGGAAGGATTCATATTTGCTGGGATTCCTGTATTTACTTCAAGCTTCAAACCGGATCAGAGGCCAGGAACAACCGGCATTGCTTCTGGAAGTTCCTGAGAAAGCTGTGGCCAGGTGTGAGCAGTTTTCCAACCCTGTTGCACAATCTATCTACTTGTAAGTGTGAATAGAAATAAAAGGAGTTCCCAGTGAGACCTGGGAATAAGATTTACCAGTTCCAGCGGCCTGAAGAGGAAATGCACCAACTCTGAAGCACGGGGGTTTTGGATGTGCTTCCTTAGTTTGGCCTGAAAAGAGAACGTAAACACAGTTTAACCCTAACCTGAGTGTGCCTTCTCTTTTCTGTCACATGGGGCAAGTGTTGTGGACTGATGAGAACAGTAAGGGATGGAGGAGTAGGAATCATTCATTTTTATTTTGTGTCCATTTCTAATTCCCAGTGAATTTCAGGAGGGGGGGAATACCCTCTCTGTTAAATCAGTGCCTTTAAAGCTAATTTGAACAGACACAGAAGACCTTGGCTTATTTTAAAAGTCCTAGTGAGGAAGGGCCAGGATTGCTGGTGCTTCTGCCTCTTGCAGGGTTGAGAATCCCACTAGTTCCATGGATGAAAACAACAGGATAGGTGTTCTGAGGGTCCCCTGGCAAACTGCTGACAAGGGAAAGTCTCCACCAAGGTCTTGCCTGGGGCACCCAGAGCTGCCCTGGCCACTGAAAGGCTCCAAATCCAGTGGTATTTGAGGTGAGCTGTGGCAGAATGGAGGAGCAAACACTTGGGATTGATTTACTGCAAGAACTGGGTTTCAGTAACAGCAATCAGCTGAGCTGTGGTGAGAAACCTCTCCAGTTTGTGCTCCCATTCAGCTCCTTCTCCTGTCCTGGACTCCTGGCACTGTTGCCATGGGAGACAGGCTCCCTGCTCCTACCGAAATGCAAAGCATTTGAAATGCCGGAGATGAAACATTAATGTGGAGTGGGAAACAACTGCTGGCAGCAGGGTGACCCAATGAACGGGCACTTCCCAGGGACTCGGCAGCCCCATGGTGAGGAACGTGGCAGGACCCCACCACAGTGTCCCAGCTCTGCTGCGTGCTCCACCCTGGGCTCTTGCCAGGAGATCAGCTGCTCCTTCTGATCCTGAGCAGGCACAAATTAGCCATATTTGCTTCTCAAAGAAAAGGCTGGAGCTTGGTATCCTGCTTTAAGGTTGTTTACAGTCTCTTGGTTTTCCTTATTAATAACTGCCCAGGAAGGAGCTTGTAGGATGTGTTCACTGGACAAGTTTGGTCACAACTGACAGAATTCCTGCTGCAGTGGTGAGGCAGGGACTGAGCCTGGTTCACTGTCCCCAGAGCTCAGGTAGTACAGGACAGTCAGGCCAGTAAAGCCCCTGCTCAGGGCTGGGAACGAGATCCTGGCCAGCTTTCCCTCTCTGCCCCTCTCTGCAGTCCTGCTGGGCTATGTCATGCCCTGGGGCCACTCTGCCGTTGCTCAAATGGCCAAAATCCACTCATCCAGGAGTGGGAAAGGGAGGGAGGGCACAGGAATTCATCTTAGGTGGTGAGGCCTGGAAATTTTCAAGGCAACAAATTGATCTTTGGATAATTACAGCAGAGCAGAGAACACGGTGCCATGGGCTCTGGCAGGGCTGTGCTCAGCTCTTTGTTCTCTCCCAGGTCCAAAAGTGTGACCAGTTCCAGCAGCAGCAGCAGCAGTGACAGCTCAGCCAGCGACTCCTCTGACAGCCAGGACTCCTCTACCTCCTCCGAGGACAGCGACAGTGAGGACAGCTCCTCCTCCTCCTCCCCCTCCTCCTCCTCCAGCAGCTCTTCCTCCTCCTCCGACTTCGACTCGGATCCGAGCTCCTCCAGCAGCAGCAGCAGCAGCAGCAGCAGCTCTGAGGATGAGCCCCCAAAGAAGAAGAAGAAGAAATAGCTGGGGAGCTGCAGGACTGGTGTGGAGTGGGGGACAAGCCCCTCCCAGGGGCTGGAGCACACGGCTGCCAAACATTCAATGGTCAACATTTCTACTGCTCACACTTTCCAAGTGTTTTGCCTAGTTGTTCCTAGGACATGGAAGGTATTAAATGGCTTCCTGAGATGTACTGAGAGAGTATTTTTGTGCTTTATCCTTTTATGGAAGATTTTACTTTTTTAGTTCCAAGAAAAATTAAAAAAAAATCTATCATCAGATTCGTTTCCATGAGCTGAAGTCCAGTAACCTGGATGCTTACATGCTGGAAAGCAAAAGCTTTTTATTGCAGGTTATGTTGTGCATCGTGTGCTGTTCCTCTGTTAATGACAGCTTCACTTCCATTGAGAAAATCCTCTCCAACTGTTAAAAGCAGAAGTTTTTCAGCGCTGCTGTGGAGCTGTGGCATTGTTGAAGCTGAATGCACAACGTGTCCCACACAGAGCCTCCCATCTCATCAGCTGGTGCCAAATGGATTCTGTGCTGCTGAGCTTGTGTTCCAATGGCTTTTCCTGATGCTTCCAGGTCCAGTCTTAAGTGCACCATCCAGCTGAGCTGTGTTGGTTTGTTACTGATCAATGGAGTGCTTGTCCTGCCCGCAGGCTCTGGGCTTTTCACTCCCCTGTGGCCTTGGCTCGTGCGTTGGAAGTGTTTGCTGAGACACAGAGTGTTGGTGGTGGGAAGCAGCAGCTCAGTGACTTGGGGCTGCTGCTGCTTTAGGAGTTTCATCTTTGTGCCTTTTCTTTGTCAATTCGGTGTGCCCCAGTGAGACAAGGGCTGCAGTGGGTGTTCTGCAGAGCTCCAGCACAATATTGCCACGCAGCAAAAGCAGAGAAATAATAACAGCCACAACTGGGCACTGTTCTCACTGGATGCTCAGTAAAAAAGAGACTCCTTGAAATAAAGGGCTCAAAGGAAAGTGTTTCCCTTTGCATGTGTGAAATGCAGGATTGCCGAGTGACAGTCTGCAGAAATTTCAGTCATTCTTTGTTTGTGGGAACTGCCCTGGAGAAGGGAGTGAATGCAAAAGCCCCACAAGCCCTACAAAAGCAGATGCAGACAGGCTGCAGAGCAGGGATTGCTGGATGCAGAGTGGGAATTCGTTGTTCTTCTGGTGCATTGAAGCAGTTGCCATTAGGATTTTATTTGGTGATGCAGTCTCCTGAATTTCTTCTTGTCGGAGTGCCCTTTGTGGGGAGGGGGCATCACTTGTGGAAGAATTCTCAAGTATCTTGGTTTAGGTAGAATACAGTAACTAAAGTATTTTTAATAATTTTTATGGAAAAAGTAGTGCGTAGACTTCCTTTGGAATAAACTGTACTTCTTTAAATGTTTGTGCGTGTGTGTCTGTGTGCACTCCTGTGTTTTACAGAACACGTTGCAGACTGTAAATAAAACTACCAGAAAGGTGTTGAAGTCTTGTGGACTGAATGTACCATTTAATGGGAAAGGGAATAAATTATTAAGCAGCAGTTGCTAAGTGGATGCTTCCTGCAAATATCTGAAATCTTTGTGGTGTTTGTGTGCAGGTTTCAGCTGGAGTTGCCCTGGCATTGCCTCCCAGAGGGGCAGGATTGCTCCTCAGGAAGTTCTCCAGCCAGAAGTCCCTCTGGATCCAGATTATTTTTTTAAAAAAGTTTAGTTTGTCTTGGCTTTTTCTTTTTTTTCCTGCCCTTTCTGGTTTGTCTCTCCATGTTCTTCTATTACAGAGGAACCCCTCCCCAGCCCGGCCAGAGCCGCAGCCTCCTTCATGTGCCGCTGCCTCACTCGCTGCTGCTGGTGCTGGCTCAGGAATGTGCTCAAAGCCCGGCTAAGCAGGAATTGTTCCGGGCCTGCTCTGTTGAATCGCTGCCGCCGCGAGCAAAGCTGCCCCTGCTCCTTGAGGGGAGCGCTCGCTGCAGCCCGGCAGGAAAAGAGCCCAGGAAAAGCCGCGCCCTTTGCAGGAGAAGCGCTGGGAGCAGAGGGGAGAGCGGGAAAAGGCAGCGAGAGCAGCTGGGCGGGCGGGGCGGCATCAGCGCTGATCCCTCCGCGGGCAGGAGCGCATCACAAATAGTCCCTCCGGCGGATCACTCCGCGGGCGGGCGCCATCACCGCTAATACAAGTATTTATAAATTCAAAAGAACTCATTAACACAGAAGAAAGCAAGTATGCTTCATGCTGGGTGGGAAACACAGGGTCTAAGGGATAAGAATTTTAAAGTTGTTTATTTTATATATATTTTTTTTTTATTTTATGAGAGAACTACATATCCCATGGCACCCACAGAGTTCAGGATGGGTAGAGAGGATGAAACAAACTTTAAAGAGAACCTTAACTGAATTAATAATTGAAACTCAAATGTCACGGGGTATGTAGTTCTCTCATGAAATTAAAAAAAATTAATATAAAATAAACAACTTTAAAATTCTTATTTTATTATTATTCCATGTTCTTCTCCCCCTCCTGGATGAGGAATAGGGGTCGGTATTTGCGGCTGTGCACTGTAAGGAAATAAACGAGGAGTGGCTGAACCTGCCATCGCAGGTGGCTGTGATCTGGCCACTGGAGGAGAGGGTGCAGTGGATCTGGGTAGGGTACTGCCAGCATGCGGGATGGGTGAGGGGTGGGGACCCAGTGCTGCAACCTCTGGAGGCAGATAATCTGCACGTTCTCTGAGTCGGAAATAAAGGTGACGAACAAAGTCATCCGAACGCTGAAAGCGACGGTGGAAAAATGAGGGATCAGATGCTTGTTGTGGATTTCGAAGCTGTGAAGAAGGCATATGAGAAGTTGGAGTTGTATTGGTTGTTGTAAAAAAAGGAGATGAAGCTTGGGAAGATAGAGGAATGCTTTCTGAAGCTGTGCTGGTCACTATATCCTTCTCACTGAAGTGTTGAGCAGGCATTTGAGGATGAAAAAGTCCCATAAAATCAGCTGAATGTCCCTGAGAAGTTCGAGAAGAATGTGCATGAAATGGAATGTCTCGATGCGAGACGTCACTATTAATAACACGTGCTTGGTCCTGTTGTGATGGAAGAGGTGTCCACATATAGTTGAGAAAGTCCTCTTTCTGTTCTGGAGATAAAATCGTATTTGTTTCGCTGAAATGGCACGGGAAACATGGTTCAGCATCGTGTGATTGTTGTGATAATCCTCTGAGTGGTGTTATCAGAGTGATGATAGGGGGTACATGCCGTGGTGACACGGCAGCTGTTGAAATGTCTCTGCTGTGTGTCCACGGCTGTGGCTGCGGTGCAGACGGGGGCTGTGTGGACACAGAGCTGGTAGGAGGTGTAGCTGCCGAAAGCTCCTAGGATGGAACTGCAGTAGCCGAACGAATTGCACTGCTGGCTGGAGGTGCTGTGCTTATCGGTCGTATCGGCGTGGCAGCTGAAGCGTCCGTGTGTGGCTGGAGGTGCCGGGCGGGCGGCCGGGACCGTGGGCGGGACCGGGCTGGCCTGGGAAGCGCTGGTGCCGGGCAGCGGGGCCGTGGCTGGGCTGGAAGCGGGGGCGGGGCGGGGCTGGAAGCGGGGCCGGGGCTGGGCTGGAAGCGGGGCCGGGGCTGGGCTGGCAGCGGGAGCGGGGCTGGGCTGGCAGCGGGGCCGGGGCTGGGCTGGCAGCGGGGCCGGGGCTGGAAGCGGGGCCGGGGCTGGGCTGGAAGCGGGGGCGGGGCTGGGCTGGCAGCGGGGCCGGGGCTGACGTCCCGGGCAGGGCCGGGGCCGGGCCAGGAGCGGCTCGAGCCGCGAGCGGCGTTGCCGGGGTAACCGGCACTGAGGAGGGGCGGCCGATGCCGCGCCGCGCAGGCGTGGAAGCGAGGGCTCCCGAAGGCGGAAGTAAGGCCGGGATGGAAGCGGCGGGAGTGATGACGTCAGCAGCAGGCGCCGCCGTTCAAACGCGGAAGCGGCCGCGAACCCGGGCCGCGTGGGGATAGCGGGAGGGCCCGATGGAAGCTCCGGGACCGCCCCTGGCCGCGCGCATGGCTCATCTGATGGGAGGACCCCAGGCTCGGGAGGTAGGGACCTGCCTCTGCCTTGCGCCGTAACAGATGGATCGGGCGAGATGGAAACCGAGAAATATTCTCGGCACTCTCGGTTCCTACACTCAGGTGTATTCCTAGTTCCTGACATTCCTTTAAAACTACCGAATTCTTCTCTCAGGTCCCTGGCAAATGGGGCTTTGCAGCCTGGGGGAGTTCTTGCAAAACGGGGTCTAGTGAAGCGCTCTGCAGGAGTGGTTGTGCACCTGAGCGGTCATTAATTGTCTCCTCTAATGAGGGAAACGTGATTAAACTCCCGGTGCTGTGCTGCTGTTGTGTGTCGGCCTCGAGGTGTGAGGCAGTCCCTGTGTCACACTGGAGTTGCTTAGTGGCTGGACTGGGACTGGGACAGGTCTTGTTGGTCAGGAACAAAAGGGAAAATTTATCTTTTGGCTTGCTTAATATCTTGGCTTTATTAATGTATCAATGTCAATTGTTGTCATTTGCTGCCTCCTGCACAGTGTGTGTGCAGCTCTGTGTGAGAGCAGACTCTCCCCTGTTGGGGAGTGAGACAATCCTGGAATATCCTGAGCTGGAAGGGACCCACAGGGATCACCCAGTCCCACCCCCGTCCCTGCCCAGACCCCCCAACAGCCCCAGCCTGGGCATCCCTGGCAGCGCTGTCCAAACGCTCCTGGAGCTCTGGCAGCCTCGGGGCCGTGCCCATTCCCTGGGGAGCCTGGGCAGTGCCCAGCAGCCTCTGGGGGAAGAGCCTTTCCCTGATCTCAGCCTGAGCCTGCCCTGGCCCAGCTCCAGCTGCTCCCTGGGTCCTGTCTGTGTCCCAGGGAGCGGAGATCAGAGCTGTAGGCCCCGATGTGTTCTGGCCTCACACTTCTCTACCAGAACAAACCCAGTGCCCTCAGCAGCTCTTTCATGGTCCTTCCACACCCTTCCCCATCCCCATGTCCCTTCTTTGGATGCTGTCAGCTTTGTATCTTTTGTATACTGTGGCGCCCAAAAGTGCCCCCAGGACTCCAGTACAGTTTAACAGCAATGAAAGAAAACAGTGGATTTCAACTTTGATCTCAAAAGCTGTCTCAGGCCCCTGATACTGCCTCGAAATGTCTTTGCAGCTCTTGCTTTATGACTTGTGTCAAACACGGAGAGAGTGAGACTGAGCCCCTGGGGTCAGGTTCTGTGTGAGAAGCCACACAGCAAGCCAGAAATCTTTGCTCCAGATCACCAGAAATTTACAGTATTGAGGGCGGAAATACTGAGAGTTGAGTCTTGGGAGCTGAGCCAGGAAAGCAGCACCTCTGCCATGGGCAGATTTGGCACGTGGAGAGAGCTCGAGCAGCTTGCAAGAGGTCCCAGCAATGTGTGTGTGGAGCTGGGAGGAGCATGAGTTGCAGTGTCGTGTTTGGAGTCCCCCTGGGTGAGGATGTAGGAATAGACTGGAGTTTTTGGTGACTGAGGTTTCTTTTCTGTGGCAATAATTGTTCTTGGCCACATCATTTTGGTTTGTTACTCGCCTGTGGTTTGTTCTACAGGCCTGTTTCCTTTCTCTCCTACTATGGTGTCTCAGTTATCTTCAGCAGAGGCTCAGCAATAACTAAACTTGAGCTTAGATACTTAAACTTCAGAGTAGATACACGGAAGAAATCCTTCCCTGTGAGGGTGGGCAGGCCCTGGCACAGGGTGCCCAGAGCAGCTGGGGCTGCCCCTGGATCCCTGGCAGTGTCCAAGGCCAGGCTGGACACTGGGGCTTGGAGCAGCCTGGGACAGTGGAAGGTGTCCCTGCCCTTGGCAGGGGTGGCACTGGATGGGCTTTAAGGTCCCTTCCCACCAAGGCCTCGTCTTCCTTTGCCTTCAGTGTCTGCCTCAGAGTTTGTACCAAAACCAAAGTGAGGTTGGTGTCACCTTCTCTAAACTGGGAGAACAGATCACTCCAAGCTGTGGGGAGGTGGAGAGGCTGTAGGATGGAGAGGGTGCAGCCCTGCAGACGCCGAGCTGTGGGGTTGCTGCTTTCAACAGCCTCGTTGTTGCTGCGGACACAGCTCAAGGTGGGTCTGAGAGAGACAAACTCTGCTTTTGGGGGTTTGTGTTGATGAGGAGGGGAGGGGAGGTCGCTGCTCTGCTTCTTGTAACTGCTGTGGCAGAGCCAGGAGCCCAAGGCAGGACAAGGGCAAAGCAAACCTCTCCGAGCTCTTGGGTTCTCTTCATTCCCAGATATTCTGATTCCTGCCCAAGTCCAAGTTCATTGTGCTGTGCAGGATGCAAGTTTAATCAGGTTTTAGTGCTGGTTTAGCTGAGTGTTTCTAGGGCTTGAGGATGAAGCCAAATGCTCTGCACTGAAAAAGTGATGGATGTTCAGCACAAGATTCTCTTCAGGAACTGGCATGAAAAGTGGTTGCCGAAGCCGAGGGAGGAGCAATTCACAGCTTGGCTGGAAGAGGGAGAAGTGCTCACTGCTGGTCTGTCACTTCATCCTCATGAGTGAGTCTGGGAGCTCCCAAGATCGGCCAGGCTGCAATTTCAGATAGTTTAGATGGGCTGGCCTTGAAAAAATCATATTTTGGTGCCTGGAGCAAAAGCTGAAGGTGGCAGGAAGTGGCAGCAGTGGCAGGGAACTGAAGTGACACCACCCTGAGCTCAGAACTAATTTTGGTTGTGACCTTGAGCAGTCCCTGGGCCACACCAGAGCTTTTTGTGTCACCTGCTTTGGGAGGTTCTTCCTTGCCCGTGGAGAAGTTGGGTCTGGCACAGGTCTGCTGTGGAGCACCTGTGCCACCACCTTTAAAGAGCCACCCTGGAGGTGTCAGTGAGCCCCTCAGTGCCTGCCCAGCCTAGAGCAGGGCTGGGAGGGCAGGGGGCTCAGGGAGTGCTCATTCCTGGTGGTGTTGGAGCTCTGAGCCCAGCCCTGAGCTGGGTTTGTGGCTCTGAGGGCACGGGGAGTGTCTGGAGCAGGCCTGGCCTGGGCAGAGTAGGAACTCCTGGAGTAACTCCTGAGTAAGCCACACCTTCCACGCGAGAGGGAGGCACTCCCAGAGTCAGGCGCTGTCTCCTCAGAGGTGCTTTGGGGTTTAATTCTGTTCTCACAGTGACTCCTCTCACCTGGGAACCCCGTGGTTACCTACAGAGGATCTGAGGCCTTAGGGATGTAAATATGGACAGGAGGGGTTGGAATCTGCCTATCAGTGAATCTTCCCCTTGCCCAGAGGAGAGTGTGCAGAACTCTTCTGTGTGATGATAATGTTTTCATACTTTAGGTGTGAAAATAAAAAATGGGAGAAATCTCGTTTTTCTGGCAGCACGCAAAGAACTTTCTTCTGTGTCACCACTAAAACTCTGTGAGGGGATGAACACCTGGGAATCTGAAAGAGACATAGCTGGAAAGCATCAATATGAATGGATTTTTCTGCTTCTTTTTGCACTTGAAAGAAAGGTGAAAGTTACAGGCTGAGTCAAGCTTTTACCCTTTATTTCAATCAATTCAGTTATTGCTAAATATGGCTACACACAGGTAGCCCAGATGACAGAGCTGCCTCCAGCTGCTCCTTGGCCCCAGTGTCCCACGCGGGATGCTTGAGTTATCCACTGAGAGCCCCCTTGAGACTGGAGCACAGGTAAATCTGCCTGTCTGAAGGGCAGGATTGTGTCCTAAGTCCCTCCTCATTCCTTCCTTTCCTCAGGCCCCAGCTGTGGCTGGGCCCACCATTGTGGCTTGGGTGGCAGTGGCACGTTGGAAAGGCCTGGGGGTGCCAGCTGGGGTGAGAGCTCGGGGTGCCAGCCCAGGCTCCACCAGCACTTGGCCCACACTGGGGCACAGATTGAGAGATGAACTCTTGGAAGCTTGTCCTGAGTGCGGGAGTTTTGGGGTTCAGTCTGGACCGGGCGGTGACGAGTGGAGACGAGAGATCTCTGCAGTCAGATCTTGGAACATGCGGTTTATTGCAAAGGGCGTGGGTACAGGGGCACTGCTTAGAGCTGCCAGCTGCAGCTCTGAGCAGGCCCAAGAGAGCAAGAGTGTAAGCGGGTAAGTAAAGAGAGAGAGAGAGAGTGAGAGGAATGAGAGTGAAGAAGTAGTGAGAGAGAATGTCTGAAGTCTTGGTTACAATACAATAAATCATCTTCTGTACTGAATATTCTAATTGTCACTAACCAATCTAATACAAGATACAAATCCTATAGCATTTACATACAGCCTGTAAGAGTTCTTGTATTACCATAGAGTGTTACATCTTAACTCTTAAAAACTACTCTTTGGACCCCTTCTGCTGAGCTAGTAGGGTCTGCTCTGACCCTTGGACCTGCCTGCAAGCAGAGGATATTGTTCAATCAAGAGGGGATTACCTTCAGTCGGCCATACCATTGTTTTCCAGTTGTTCAGTAACTAAGATTTGCTATTTCAAAAATGGCTTTCATTTCGATGTCACTTATAGTTTTCATATTGTCAAAATCTTTTGTCAGGCAATCATATTTATAAGGCTTTCCTGTTTCATCTTCCCCAACACTGAGGAGGATGAATGGTACCTGCTGGCAAAATTCGGTGCTTTCACAGAGCTGTGATAAACCCCAAAGTCTTAGACTGCCAACCTACAGCCTCTGCACCGTCACATTCCCCAGTTGCATTTTGTATTGGAATTTTACCTGCTCCCACCTGCGTCCTCCTGCTGGCAGTGCCAGCAGCCTACGTGCTGCCTCTCCTGAGAGCAAGTTCCTGCCTGTTTCCTCTCCCAGCCCCAGCTCTTGCTTCCCTCTGGCAGAGGCAGCTTTAGGTGCAATATCCTGATGTTTCTGGGAGTGGGTTTTGGAATAAACCTACACACGGGATGTTCATGGGTTGCTGCTATGGATTCTGTGAAAGGTGATCAGGAAAAGCAAGTTCAGAGTTACTCAGGGGATCCTCTGATTCCTGCCCATCTCACGGAGCTGCTCAGGGTGAAACTACTACTCCCATGCTTTTTATTTTGCTCCTCTTAGTGCTGGTTTTTCCCCAGGTAAGTCAGTGCTGGAGCAGCCCTTGTGGGTTTATCTGTGATGAGCAGTGGTTGTGTCTGCACACGGAGATAGCAGATTCCAGCTGTAGTGTGCAAACGTCGGTGCTTTGTGCCTTAGTGCACAGCCACATTTGTCAGCTGACAGGGCTGATGCGATGAGAAAACCTTGCACTCTCCAATAACCTGAGCACAGGCACTTCCTGCGTTGTTACATTTAACCAAAGCTCTGATAAAAAATACTACATTAATTTTTCTAATGGAGACCAGATTCCGCGTTATCATAATTTACGTTTTTGGATAGTCTTTGATTGACTCTGGTGGGAAGGGAGGTGAATCAGTATCTTGTACTTTAGGGAAAGATCTAGGGGAGAATTGAATTGTACTTCCTTGGAATTCACATCACCCGCCCTTAGTCGGAGATGTTGATCTTGAGAACAACAAGCAGAGAACAGCCCAGGAAGGGCTGAACGTGACAAAACAGTGCAGAGCATACAGAAATCCTCTTTGCTGTGTTCATCATTCTGTCTTTATCTTGGATTGTTTCCACCCTTCTCCTCCACCTGGAAGTCACAAGCATCCTGCAGTGGCAGGTACTCTGGGTTCTTCAGCCAGGAGTAGTCTAAGAACAGCTTTTGCTGGGAGTGGCTCTGACCTTGCTGAAATCACTGCTGAAACCTCCCCTGACTCTTGCAGTGCCAGAATTTCACGGTGCCAGTGGTGAGGCAGGGACTGAGCCTGGTTCATTGTCCCCAGAGCTCGGGTAGTACAGGACAGTCAGGCCAGTAAAGCCCCTGCTCAGGGCTGGGAACGAGATCCTGGCCGGCTTTCCCTCTCTGCCCCTCTCTGCAGTCCTGCTGGGCTATGTCATGCTACTATGTTACAGCATTGTTCCATGTCTTTTTTCTTTTTTGGAAGTAATGCCGGATATTGGCAGTCAGGGGCGATGGAGCGAGGTGAGCAGTGACCGGTGGACAGAATGAGTTGTTACGGCCTCGGTCTCAATTTTTGGTGCAGCTCTAAGCATCCGTTGTTGTTTGTGTGTTTTAGGTGGTCCACTTGCAGGATGTCCTGGCCCTGGATGCTGGAGGGTGCAAGCCTAAGGTATAGGTGTGGTGTACTTCAGTCGGAGCAGGGAGGCTGTGGTTTCACAGTCTCTCAGCATGTTTTGTGTGTTTTTGCTTTGCTTCTCTGCAGGTGCTGCTGCCGCCCTGGGCGTGCCAAGGGCCAGAGGCGAGCAGGTGAGTTGGCATTTAGGTGGGGTGGCTGATAGGCCAGCGGTCTATGGCAGCGTGCTGAGCGTGTCCCTTTTCATTGTGCAGGTTTGTCCTGGCCACCTCCAGAGTCAGATCAGGATTTGAGGTGAGCCGGGGCAGTGGTG
Source organism: Coloeus monedula (assembly GCF_965178545.1). Lineage (NCBI taxonomy): Eukaryota > Metazoa > Chordata > Aves > Passeriformes > Corvidae > Coloeus > Coloeus monedula. The sequence continues at coordinate 199,508 of NW_028120720.1, read as the reverse complement.
TGGAGTAGCCCGGGGATGCTCTTCTGGAGGGCAACAGTGACGTTTTCTGTTTTGTTGTCTTAGGTACCGTGAGCAGGTGTGGAGCTGAAGTTTGGAGAGAGCAGGTAAGCGCTGAGCCTCGGCAGTTTCGAGGGAGGGGGCCTTGCGGAAGGGGTCTCTTTTGGCGTGTGTTGTCAGAGGCTGAATTTTCTCCTTGTTCTCCATCTTTTGCAGCTGCCAAAGCGGACCGTGGGGAACGTGTTGACATCTGAGGTGCTGATGCATTTTTTCTGTCAAGGATGGATTTTGTCCGTTTGTCTTCAGAAAGCTAAGTGTTGGGAGCGGTGGCTGGGAGAAGGGAAAGACCTTTGGAGTTCCAGGAGGCAATTGGAAGTTAGCTTAGAGGAGAGGGCTGTTGTGGGAGGGCCCCTTGGAAGTAAAGGGAGAGGGTTTCTCCTCAGCATCGCCCGAGCCTTTGCTGGGCAGGGCAGTTCCCACCCATCTTTGTCATCGGCCTTTGAGTCTCGCCGTCATCGTGGATCTTTTTGCCCGAGGAGCTCGCCTTCGGGTCTGGCACGATCGCCACGGTCTCCATTTCACCTACTCGCTGGCGTAGCCGCCCGCGGGCATCTTGGCCACTTGCTGGTTGGTCACGTTTTGCAACGTCACTTCAGCCTTTGGTGGCAGAGTCCTTCCCTAGGGATCCCTTTGTATCACCTGGCAGTCATTGCCTCCTTCTCTAGGCCTGCTGAGCTTCTCAAGCATCCTCTGAGCTGCTTTGGCACTGGCTTCTTGGAAGGAGTTACGTTTCACTGCCGCGTGCTGTTGCCATAGAGCCTTCTTTCCTTCGGCATCGCCAGCTTCTGGCTCATCTTGCTCTAGGAATCTTGTGCCCGTTGCTGGGCAGGTTCAGCTCGTGTCTGTGTTATGTCATTTGTGTCTGTGTTCTGTAGTTTGTGTCCATCCTCTCCTGTGTCACAGGGCTTTGTTACGTCTCGGTGCTTTCTCGGCCTCGTTCTGGGCCGTAGCGGCAGCGGGGATCTCTGCTCGCGTCCTTTCCCGGATCGGGCTCATTCCGGCATCTTTACAGTTTTGCTTTTGGAGAGCAGAAGAAGTACACAAGATGTTTTCATCCATCTTCCTTCTCACGTTTGGTAATATCTTTTTTTCATGGGCCATGGACTTCTCTGGACCCTCCTCACTGTGGTAGTTCCGTAGGTTCCATTGCCTCCAAGCATATCGGGTCTAGAATTTATCTTCTGGAGAGTTATCTCAAGTCCTCGTGTCATCTTTGCTTCTATTTGGTGTGCTTACACTTGGAGCTGCCCTGCCCTGGCACGTAGAGTCGTGGCTGGGTTGAACAGTTGTAAAACTTTGTGGTTCATCTCTTGTTTGTGGGGTTTTGTGTAGAAAACTTACGGGCCTGGTGTATGGGGATAACTCCGAGCTGTCAGCTACTTGTAGACTGCCTCATGTTGTCTTGCAGGTCCCCAAGGCCGATTCCGATCCCTGCAGTCACCGATGCTACCGCTTTTCCCAGAATCTGCCCTTCCACGTCAGGGAGCAGCAGTTGGAAGATGCGTTGAAGCGTCTTCATCAGTGGAGTGTTGTGAGTAAGGGCTGCAGTCAGTGTGTAAGCTGAAGAAGGGGTGTCTGTCTGTGAGAGTGTGTGTCTGTCTGTGTCTGCGTGTGTCAGTCTGTGAGAGCGTGTGTGTTGACTGGTTCTAACCTTGTGTGTGTGATTTTTGCCTTTCAGTTTTTTCAACTGATTTTTAACTTTATAATAAGAAAACAGCCAGCTGTGAGGTTTTTTTTCTCCCCCATCTGGGTTTTGTTTTTCCTTGGTCCCGTCCTGTCTGTGAGGCGATGTTCATCACCAAGGTTTGGGTGCAGCTAAACAAAGAGCCTCCCTAACAGGGTGGAGAGTACACAGTGGAGGTTAGGAATACAGGGAAAAGGTGCACCAGCCCTTACACCACCCCTAACAGCACCATTTTCCCCCCACCAGCAGCACAATGCAGCAACCCTGGAACCCTCAGTGCAGCACAGCTCAGTAAGCCTGGTGCTGGGATAACCCTGGAACCCTCAGAGGAGGCCAAGCCCCACACCAAAAAGGTGGGGATGACATCTGCAGGCTGGAGAGTGACAGGTACGAGTTGGGGGCTGGGGCGTGTAGAGCAGGAGTGAGGGGTTCCAGGCAGCAAGAGCAGTGCAGGGTATAAAGTAGAGGGGGTTAAAGGTTAGGGGATAAAGGGACAAAAGTCAGGGCAAAGGTTGGGGGGTCAGGGAATCAAAGGTCAAAGTCCAGGGGTCAAAGGTCAAGGTGGTCAATGTCATAGCACAGAGGTCACATGTAGAAGGTTGGGGCAAAGGTCACAGGGCTCAGGGGGGTCAAAGGTCCTGGGGTCAGGTGTCATGGGTCAAAGGGTAAGGGTCAAAGGGCTAAGGTTGGGGGTCAAAAGTCAGGGCTCAAGGTGTAAAGGTGGATGGTCCAAGGTCAGGGGTCAGGGATCAAAGGTCGGGTTGTCAAGGAATGGGTCAAGGGGTCAAAGGTCAGGGGATAAAAGGTCAAGGCTCGGGCTCAGGATTAGAGGTTCCAGCATGATTTTCCATGGTGGTTCCCAGTGTGGGGACACGGGGTGTGGGGTCAGTGGCGCCGGGGGCGGGCAGGAGCCCCGTGGGCAGTGGCCGGCAGCGGCGGGGACGCCTCCGTACGGTCGCGCCCCTCCAGTGCCAGCAGAAGCCCCCCTGCGCCGTGCGGTGCCCGGCCCCACTCCTTGCCCTCCCTGCCGCTGCCTTCCCGCACTCCCACCGCACCCCCTGCTCCCCTCCAGCCCAGGGAAATGCAGGAAAACACAAAATCATCGAGGTGGAACAGTCACCAGAGCTGCCCGAGCCATCCCCCCGCCTGAAGGCGGCAGCTGCCCAGAGCCAGGGGCACCCAGCAGGATGCAGCTCCTCTTTCCCAGGAGCTGGAGGCAGGGTTTCCCAGGCAGGGGGAGCAGGGAGAATTTCAGCTCCCAGCAGCTCTCTGTGAGTGCTGGATGGACTCTGGGCTGAGCCAGCTGGGAGGTGTGGGTGGTGTTCATGTCCCCAGGAGCTGCTCAAATCCACCTTAAACTCCTGGAATGGTCTGTGCTGGCAAGAACCTTACAGACCATCCTGTTCAGCCCCTTGCCATGGTCAGGGACACCTTCCTGGGGTGTCTGTACCAGAGTGGTGGAATGGGCAGGACTTTCTCCCTGAGCCCAGTCCCAGGCAAGACTGGGGTTCCCATGGGAAGAAGCCTGTGAGCTGCATTTCCGGAGCTGGGCGCCTCCATGCCCGGGAGTGTTTCCAGTACTGTTCTTTGGCTTTTTCCATAACTGGGCATGATGTTTCTCCCCAGAGCAAGGTGGTTTTCCCTGGATTGTTGGGGTTACACACTGGCTGTTTGACAGCTCTGTTGTCTCTTTGTCCTGAATGGAAGAGTGAGGAACGGGGGATGCTCCCGACTGTCCCAGGGATGTGGGAACAGCCCAGTTCCAGTGAGGAATGTGACGCCCAGCTCGTGGCGTGTGCCCTGAGATGGTCTTTGCTGTTGTTTTGTCCTTAGAGCCTGTTGGAGTGCTGGCCTGGATTTGGGAGGAGCCAAGTAGCCTGGAGCAGTGAGTTTTTTCCTGTCAGAAATCCATGCTGGGGATGTTTTCCCTGGCTGTCCCAAGGGGAAGGAACAGCTCTGGAGTTTTTGCAGCCACAGGCTGGGGATGCATCCCCTGAAAACCAGTTCAGGATCGTTCATCTGACTCTGTCCCTGACCTGTGGCTTCCAGGGAGCCTTCTGGTCTTCCGGATATTCCCAGGAGAGGATATTCCACCACCTGACTTTTAAGCCGGGAATTCCAAACCCAGTAAGTCAGTCACATTCTATGGGAGCTGCCCCAATGGTGGGATGCAGAGGGCACACCCCACGCTGCTGTTTGGGACATTCCTGACTGGAACGGGAGCCAGCTGGGCATTTTGGAGCACTGAGGCCACAAGGGCAGCCTTGAGTGGCATTCCCAGGCAATGCTGAGGCATCCCATGCCTGTGGCACGTGGCAACACATGCCTGATGTGGAGCAGAGAGAGGAAGGGAGAAATTCTGAGTTGATGGGAGGAATGGAATTGGGCTTTCCAGAATGGAATTGGTATAGGTGCTGATGGTATCATGGAATCATGGGGTGGCTTGGAAGGGACACAAAGACCCTCTGGGCTCTGTTATCCCATCCCGTGGCAAAGAACACGTCCAAAACTGCCTCCTCACCCCCATGGAATGGCAGTGGGTGTTGGGAGCTCTGGCTGGAGCACCTGGAGACCAGGTAAGAATAGCAGTGGCATTGTTTTGGCTGCTGCTGGATGTGGTTTTCTCTTGTCAAGATGTTCCTCTGATTGATGTTTTCACAGTAGCTTGCTAGGCCTCATTTGAGGATAATTCCAAGAATTTGGAAGTCGTTGGAAAAGAATGAGGAAAAAAGGTGAACCTGATCCATTTCTAGTAATTCTGAACTTCTCTTGCAGCACCGTTCCAGGGGAAAGCTGGTGAAAGGATAAAGATGCAGAGGAACAAGTGTTGTAAACCCCCTTGCCTCCCTGACAAAGCAAACCTTTCTGCAATCCCAGTAAATCTCTTGGAGAAACTGTGGGATCATAAGGTTTCCTAGGAAAGGAAAACTAAGGACAGAGATGAGGAAATAGGCTTCCAATTAACAATGATTTGATGGAGGTAGGAATGATTCTTGTATGTTTGATGCACCCCTTTTTATTCCTGGGATAATTTTAAATGATTTCTTTAAAAAATCATTTCGATTTGGGAATTCAGATTAGAGAGGAAACGATGCAAAATAAATGCAGGGAGAGATCACAGAATCATCCTGGAATGGCAGAATAATTTGGGTGGGAAGGGACCTTAAGGATCACCTCATTCCATCCCCAGGGTGCTCCAAGCTGCGGCCAGCCTGGCCTTGAACACTTCCAGGGATGGGGCAGCCATGATTTCCCTGGGTTTACGGGCACAAGAGGAAATTTCCAGCAGGAACTGAGGGGTTTCCCTTGCTCTGCCTGGCCCTAGCAGGGCTTTGGGAGGCAGAGGCTGTGGGAACAGGAGCTTTGTCCACTGCCTTGGAGGAGTCTCTGATGTCCCAAAACCCAGCAGAGCAAGTGGTTGTGGTTTAACATCCCGTTCAAAGGAGATGCCAGGCCAGGAACGGGAATGGACTGCAGAGCAGGGATGGTGGCCAGCAGAGGGGTGACTGTCCAGGGGGTCCCAGCAGTCCATCCCTGCTGCCCAGGTTTGGGATGAGCAGGCTGGTGAGTGTCCCTGTGCTTGCTCTGCAGGATGAGGAAGCCAGGCCTGCTGAGGAGGAAGATGAGGAAGTGTGTGAGGATGGAGACAGCGGCCACCAAAGGCTGGGGAAGGCACAGATCCAGGTAGGAGACGTTGCCTTGCGAGGAGAGGGACTTGTCTGTCCCGTTGGAATCGGGGCGTGAGGCCAGTGGAACAAAGGCTTTGATTCCATTTTCTTGCTCGGGTTTTCACGTGCCTTAAGAGAGCTTTGCTAAAATGTCATTATCCCTGATTGAGTCTCTGAAAAACAGGGATTGAAGCTTTCAGAAGGGGCCCAACCCTGCCTGCATGTATCCAAGTGCAGCCCCCACTCCCTGTTTTTGTGTACAGCTGGGATGAGACCTCAGCTGCTGTTACTTGCCAGCTCACAAGTTGTGTAGCTCAGAGCCTCAGCCATGAAGGGCCAGGCTGTGTTTAAAACAGCCCAAGGTGCCAGAGAGCTGGAGTAATTTCCTAGCAGGTAACTTGACTTGGAAGCTGCATTCTAAAATTTGTCCGCATTTAATTGATGTCCCACATGGAGACACCTAAAGAAGCAGAGGTGGGGTGTTCCTAAGAAAAGAGCATCTAAATTCTTTGGTGGTAGAGGGCTTAAAGTCTGAGTGAGGTGCCTTTAGGACACTTCCATTCCAGTATCTGAATAGAATTTAAATGAAGTAGCCAAAGCCTGACAAGCTTGTATGAACTCCAAAGCCTCTGCAAGTGGTTTACAGCCAGGGAAGGAGATAAGAGTCTGGAGTCTCTTCCCCAAAACCTGGCTCCTGGTTTCTTTGGCCAGGCATAGGAAGAATTGTGTATTCCCTGGGGCTCTCCTTATGGGGAGAGGTTTACTTATGTGCCCTGGGTTTATTCAGTGCATCTTCAAAGTGATGGAAACTGATTGCATTGAAATGCCGGGGTGCCAAATGTTTTCCCCAGGCAGAGCTCGGAGCCAGCCCAGTGGGAAGGGGTTTAGTGGCCATTTTCCCGCTCCCTCGGGGCAGCAGCACTGGAGCACTCGCAGCCACCCGTGCCCGAGGTGCCGAGTACTGGCAGGAGGCAAAGCCAGGGACTGGGCAGGAGGAGCTTGCAGTGCTCCTGGAATCGCAGAGCTGGAGCTGTGGGTTAGAACTGCCAGGAGCTGCTGCCTCACTCAAACCTTGTTTAAAGCTCAGCATCCCTCCTGCTCCCTTGGAATGATTGTTGCTTCTGTTGTTGCTCTTTCCCGATCCGTTATGATTATTATTGTAAATTCCCACTCCATTTCTTCCATAGCCCTTTGCTTCCCAGAGGTGGTGCTTTAGGCAAGCCCCTCCAGCCTGGGAAGGGGCTTTTGGCTCCAGACTCAGTCCCAGTCCCCATGAGCAGCTGGAGCTGTGCTGTCCCCAGCAGGTGCCTTTCCTTCCTTCCCTGCTGCACTTTGGCTTTTTGAGGGCTCTCTAGGGGGCTGAGGGAGAAGTTCTTTGTCATTCCAGGGCACCATAAGCCCTGATCCCACTCAAAGCAGGAGGAATCATTCCATCCTTGGTTTTGGATACACCTTTGGTGTTCTCTCTCTTTTGCTGACACTGTGTGGTGAAGCAGCAGCTCCCTGGAATAACTTTTATTTGTAAAACAATGAATTCCCTGCTGGAATCCCAGTCCCAGCCCCCCAGATCAAGGTGCAGTTTAAGGCCTTACACCCTGACCAGGACAAGTTCCTGTCCTTAGACATGGAAAACAGGGGAAAACTCAGACTGGATTGGAGCCAGCATCCAGAATGGGGAGAGTGAGGCAGCGTGTGTTCCCCATAGGATGACACCCGTTTGGAGCAGATGCTTCTCTTCCTTTGTCCAAAGTCCAATGGCAAAGGAGTGAAGAACCCACAAGTGGGGCCTGGAAGGAAAACAGTTCTGTTAAAATTAGGCAAAGAATGCACTAAGAAAAAATGGACATCCTTTTTAGGTATGAAAGTAAGTAGGGGAAAAATGTTGAAAAAGAGCTCTTTTATTTGGTGCCACCTCTCATTTTTTTATGGATAAAACCCTCTAGTGAGCAATCAGAACAGGAGTGGGAAAGCCAGGAGCCTTTGACTTCCACAGTGGACTTAATTGCCATGCTTAATTTCAACAATTTCTTCTCTCTCTCAGGCCAGGAAAACCCACTTAACTTGTCCCATTTTTGCCAAAAGCTTTGGTGTTTGAGCAGCCAAACCCAAGGGGCTCTGGCCCCACCAGCCTGTACTGGAGGGCCCCTGGTCCTGCCTGTGGTGTGGGATGAATCCCCAATTGTCCCCAGAGGGGGCTGCCCTGGTCCCTGCAGTGCCCAGCACCTGAGACACAGAGAGAGCCCTGTCCAAAGGGGCTCCTTGTCAGGAATGTGGCAGCAGCCCCAGGAGCAGGCTGGAGGTGAGAACTGGGGCTGTGTTTGAGACTGACCAGCTCAGCTCAGTGTTTACCTGTGGGGGGAGTTTGGCCCCCCATGCTGAGTTGAAGCTGGATCAGGGTGACAGATGCTGCATTTTGGGCACCCTGAGAGTTTCTCTCCCCCTTGGAGATTTCCTGCGGGGATGGGGCAGAGCAGGGAGCAGAATTAACCCTGCACCTCCCATGGGCACTGCTGGCCTTTGTCTCTCTGCTGTGCCATCAGCCTGTGGGAATTTGCTGCTGCCGCTGCCACCCCACCTGGGGGCTGCGTGCTCCTGGCAGCCCTTCCCAGCCCCACACCCGAGCTCCAGCGCTGCCTCCAGGCTGTGTTGGGAGAGTTTGCTGGGAATGTGCCTCATCCCTGGGAGTATCCTTTCCTTCCAGAGTGGCTGGATGGAGCTTCTGGGCTTGTCAGCTTCAGAGTTTGCTTGCAAAAGTCACTGCAGGGAAGAATGACAAGGAGGTTTGTCAGAGTGCTGCTGTCAGACCCCACCTGCCAGTCTGTGCTTTGGCTTGGAGGTTGTTGTGTATTGGCCCTGCAGGGAATGAATGTCCCCTTCCCACCTCAGCCCAGCAGATCCCAAGGGCTCTTCCTGGAGTACTTACTCTTTGCTTCCCTTTGGGATAACTTAATCTGCACCCTTCCAGGAGCAATTCCTTGGCTTCTCCTGGAGAAAACCCCCATGGCAGAGGCAGTGTGCAAAGGAGCCCTGAGCTGTGCTTGGAGCAGGGAGTGCTGAGAGCTGCGTGTGCCTCTGCTGCCCCAGGCTGGCAATATCCCCATGGAACAGACTGGGCAAATGGCATTAGAGGGAGCACAATCCCTTCCTGGAAGAGGTTTTCTCCTGTGCAGATCAGGCACAGGGCAGGAAGGGAACTTTGGAGATCAGCTGAATTCCCCCAGAAAGCATCACTCACACCAGCATGGATGACATGACCTGTGCCCACTGCTCACCATGCACCTGGCCAGAATCAAGAGCAAAGGTGGGTTTGGGTGTGAGCACTTGAAATAACTTTGAAAGAGAAGCAATCACCTTTTGCTGCTTCTTTCTTTCTTGCAGATGCTGCGATTGCCTCTGGGCACATGGGCTGAGCTCTCCCTGCAGGGAACTGTCAGGCCTTAACAGCTGTGAGGTTGTGTTCTTCTCAGTGGGGAACTGGAAATAATTATTAATTAATTGCAGAAATGTTTTCTGAACCTTTCCCCTTTCCTGGTAGATCTTCTCTCTCTGCCTCTGAATTTACAGCTGTTCCCTGGTGTCATTGGCCCTGCCTGAATTCCTTGCAGCTCCTCACTGGGAAAACCTGGGATAACTTTGAGGGGACAGAGGAGACATTTTCAGCTGAAAACCTGGGGTGACTGAAAGGGGACACAAGAATTGTTTGTGTAGGAAAATGGGAGGGGATGTCAAGCAGAGCAAGGTGGCATTTTTGAGGGAAAAGCTGAGGTGATGTTTAGGGGAGAGAATGCACATTTTTGGGGCAGAAAAGAGTTAATATTGTACAGGAAGGAAAAACTGGGGGGTAAAACTTGATGTAATCTGTAGGGGACAGAATGAGTATTTTGGAGCAAAAATGAGGTACTCAGTAGTAGACAAAGAAGGAAAATTTTGGAGGCCAAACTTGACAAAGTCTCAAGAGCAGAGAATGAACACTTGGAGGGAAAAAGGAGGTGATGAGTACTGAGCATGTGGGGAAAATTTGGGGGCTAAATCTGAGCTAATCTCTAGGGGAGAGCATGAACACACTGAGGTAACATGAGGGAATCAGTTGTGGGCAGATAGGGAAACTTGTGTAAAAATAATATTAAATAAGCTGTAGAAAGAACATTTTGAGGTAAAAATGAGGTAAGCAGTAGTAGACAGATGGAAAACTTTGGGGGTAAATCTTGATAGAAGCTACATGGTAGAAAGGAAATAAATATTGAAGGAAGAATGAGGGAATCAGTAGTGGACAGGTAGGGGAATTTTGGGGGGTCAAACTTGAAATGATCTAAAGGTTGAGAATGAATCTTTTTTGGTAAAAATGAGGTAATAAGTTGTGGACAGTTAAGGAAAATTTTGGGGGTTAAACTTGAGGTAATCTCTAGGGAGAGTGTGACCACTGACATGAACTGAGGCAATCACTGGGGCTAGGCAAGGAAATTTGGGGTGTAAAACTTGGGAAGATCTGTAGGGCAAAGAATGAACATATTGAGGAAGCAATGAGGTGATCAGTAGTCAAGATGAGGTAGAATGTGGGGGGAAAACCCTGAGGTAATTATGTAGGAACCATAAGTGGTTTTGAGAAAAAATCTGACCTAATTTGTAGGGGACAGAATGAACATTTTGGGGGTAAGACAGACATAACCTGCGTGGTTTGGGTTTTAAAATCTAGTCAGTGTACAGGGGACAAAATAGACATTTTGGTAATAAAATCCGAGTTCATCAGTAGAAGAAAGAACTCATGTTTTGAGGTAAAAAGGAGGTGATCAGAACTGGGCAGGTAGGGAAAACTGAGGGGGTAAAATGTGAGGTCATCTCTAGGAGAGAGCAGGAGCATCCTGAGGTAAACTGAGGGAATTGCTGTGGACAGGTGGGTAAATCTGGCAGGTAACACTTGAGGGAATCTCCATGGTAGAAAATGAGTATTTGGAGGTAAAAATAAAGTACTCAGTGGTGGAGATGTGCAGAAAATTTTGGGGGTAAAATCTGAGGTGATCTGTAGCAGAGAGCATGCACTTGATGGGGTAAACTGAGGTAATCACTTATGGACAGGTAGGGAAGTTCAGAGGGGTAAAAATTGAAAGCATCTGTAGGGCAAAGAATGAAAAGATTGAGGTGGAAATGAGGAAAGAGGTAGTGGACAGGTGGGGAAAGTTTTGGGGGCAAATCTTGTGGTAATCTCCAGAGCAGAGAAAGAATGCTTCCTTGTAAAAAATGAGGAACTCAGAAGGAGGCAGATGGGGACATTTTGGGGGTAAAATCTCAGGTCATCTCAAGGTGAGGGAAGGACTATTTGGAGGTCAACTCAGCACTCACTGTGTCTTCCTTCCTTGGCAGCAGCTGGCAGGGAAGGGAGAAGAGGCCTCAGGCTGGAGAGGGGCAGGAGAAAGGCACTGTGGGCAAAGGCACCTCCCTGGCATCCCCAGGGCACCTGTGGGGAACACAGTGGACACTTGGGGAGCAAAGGGAGGTGATGGCATTGTCCCTTTGGGGGATGCTGGCATTTAGATCATTCCATCCATTTGCCTGCTGACATTTCCCAGCCCAGGGGCTTTGGCTGCCAGGGCAGCACAAAGATTGTTCCCTGGGTGGTGGGCAGATTTGGGGGTTGGCTTTGCTAGTTCAGATGAATTCTACCCAAAGCCCTGAATTCCCTGCTGAATTGCCACTGGCATAGCCTCCCAGCGCCTCCTGGAGCATGGATATTCCCATGCAGAGCTGCCTATTTAACACCAGCTGTGTCAGGAACCAGCAGAGCTTCCAGGGAAGCTCAGCAGGGTCAGGGCAAGGACAGCTTCATGTTCCATAGAATTTGCTGTTTGTAACCCTCATCCCCCAGCCCCCCCCCAATGTCCCTGGGGGCACCTGACAGAGTTCCCTGGAATTCAGCTGCCTGCACCCCCCGAGCTGGGGCTCCAGGTGATATTTGAAAGCAGGAACAGGCGCTGGCTGGACACGCTCCCAGCCCGTGCTGAGGCAGCCCCTGTGCCCACGGGAGGACTTCTCTCCCTGCAGGAGTTGATTTCATTCCAGAGCCTCAGGAGTGGCCTCTGCAAGTTCTTTTCCCTCAGGAAAGGGATGCACATCCCTGCCTTCAGGGCACCTGCAGTGGGAGCCACCTGGGAAAGCTTTCCATCAGTTGTGCAGTTCCAGCTGGCTCCCCAAAAACTCCCAACTCAATCCAAAGAGATTTCTCTGACTCTGACCTTTCATTTGAAGGCATCTCTGAGGGCATTGCTTGGCATTTCATTGCTGTGGGGGAAGCTTGCCTTGGCTTTAACACTGCTGAGGGATGATGGCCTCAGGCTGGAAGGGAAGGCATTTTGGGTGGCTGGGACATAGCTGGCAGGTGTGTGGGAGGTCAGCACTGGGAATTGCTGTCTGAGCCCCTCTGCAAACAGCCCATTCTGACATTGCCCAGTGCCAGCTGTTCCTTGGGGCATTTTTGGGGTGTCAGTGGGGTCTGTCGGGACTGAAGCATCTCTGGGTGCCTGTTCAGAGCAGCCCCTGGCCGAGGGGCCGCGGGCAGCCCTTTATCCATGTCCATCCCAGCGCTGCCCGGGCAGCCCAGTGCCCGTTCCGGGGATGTGTGTTTGGCACGCTGCGTGCCACGGGCAGGACACTGCAGGCACAGCTCCTCTCTGCAAATCCAAAGCACAAGAGCTGCTGCTTCCCTTCCTGGGCCTCCTGGCCTTCTCCTTCCCCCCATTCCCTGCCAGCTGGGAAACACAGAAGGAGCACCAAGGAACACTCCTGGCAGTGAGCAGGAGTTGCTGGGAGCTCTGTGCAGCTCTGGGCCACAAAAGCTGGCGCGGCCTCAGCAGCCCCTGGGATTTTGGGCTGTGAACACTCACCTGTGGGAAAGGCCCCTCTGCAGGCAGGAGCAGCCCTGACCCTCTCCAGAAGAGCTTTGGCCGTGGAGCAAGTGAACCCTCAGGACTTGCCTTGCTCATTTCTCCCTGGAAAGGGCCATGGAACAAGCACCTTTACAGCTGTTGGGTAAATCCTGGAAAGGGCAGGAAATCAGGGTTATGGGAAGAGTTCAGTGCTGTCACACAACTGCTCACCTGTGTTGTTGCATGATCAGGTGCTGGCCATGGAGCTCTGCCCTATGGCAATTACAGGGGCTGGTGTGGCAAGCAGTATTAGCATAAAAGAAGGAGTTGTATTTGCATAGGAATGACCTTGCTGGCACTTGGCATTCCTATCCCAGGCAGGACATTGCCAGGAGCTGAGATTGGCTTGGCTGGAGCAGGGTGCTGAGAGTGCCCAGGTGTGGGTTCAGTGGCCAGAGGAGCCATTCACATAAGGGTTCGACTTGGTGGTCCTTGTGTAGCCATTGCCACTCAGGATCTCCTGTGCTCTGGAAATAAAGAAGAAACATTTTTCCCTGGCCTTTTAAAGCCAGAGGTTTTTGCAGTGGAGCGTGCAAGCCGCAGAGAAAGCGGGGGGAGGAAGGAGAGCATCAGGTCTCAAGCGGCAGTTGTGGGATGAGCGGCTCAAGCAGCAGCGAGCCCCGGCGAGGCCCCGGTCCCGCAGCGGGCGCAGTCAGAGCAGGAGCGGCAGCAGCGGCCTCGGCGCCAGCGGCCGGGCCGGGGGAGCGGCTCGTCCCGCTGCAGGCGCGCTGGTTGGGCGGGGCCGCGGCGGGCGGGAGGCCCCCGGGGGAGCGGCCCGGGGCAGGGGGAGCGGCGGCCTCGGCAGTGCCGGGGCTGGGGGAGCTCCGCGTCCCCGCGGGGGCTGCGGGCGGGGCCGGGCCGGGAGCGCCGGCGCTCCGGTTGCGCCAGGGGGCGCCCCACAGGGCGGGCGGCGCTGAGGGAGCGGCGGCCTCGGGGGGTGCCGGGGCGGGCACGGGCGGTCCCCGCGGCCCGGCCGCTTCCAGGCGCGATCCAGCGCCTGCTGCGGGGAAGCGCCGCCCTCCCGGCGGGCCCGGCACCGGCACGGCCCCGGCTCCCCACGGCCGCAGCGGGAGCGTAGCCGGAGCTCCGGCGGGAGCCCAGCCCCGCGCTGGCCGCAGCCGGAGCGGCAGCGCCGGGCTCGGCGCCAGCGCCTATCCCGGAGCGGCACTTGCCAGCCGCGGCGATCCCGATGCCTAATGCCATCCCCCATCCCACCTCAGTTCTCCGAGCCCGGCAGCCGCACCCCGCCCGCCGAGAGACAAGCGGCTCGGCCCGGGACCCCCAGCAGACACCGACAGAACCCAGCCCCGAATCCCAGGGCCCGGGTCCCGTTCCCACCTCAGCGCCTCGGGCTCGGCGCAGCGCCGGGAGCAGCCCCCGGTGCCGGGCTCCGCACAGCGCTCCGAACGACGGTCCCGCCACAGCCCGGGAGGAGCAGGATGAGCATCCACCGCACAAAGCGGAGCGGGCGCGGATCCGCCGGCATTTACGGGCGCGGGCGGGGCGGGGCGGGCCCGGCACAGGTGTGAAGGGCGGGGTCCGCACAGGTGCGCGGGGCCCCAGAGCGGCTGCGCGGGGCGGGGCCGAGGGGATTTAAGCCTCGGGAATCGGCGGCGCCGCCATTTGTTCCCTCGGCGCTCGGTGGGAACGGTTGTGGCCGGACCGGGCTCTAGATCTCTGTATTTCCATATTTCTATGTCTCTGTAGTTCTTTTCCTTTATATTTGTGTTTGTCTGTCTTCTTCTAACCCTTCTCCGTTCTCCCCCCTCTGCCTCCCCTCCCCCACCCCCTACACCCCCCCCCCCTACCCCCCCCCCTCTCCCCCCTAGCCCTCCCCTCCCTCCCCCCCCGGCCCGGTCCCCCCCATCCCCCCTCCCTGTCCCCCTACACACCCCAACCCTGCCCTACCCCTCCACCCTCTCTCCCCTTCTCCACCGTTCCTTCGCCCCCATCCCGGGTCCCCCCTGCCCCCTCACCCTGCTCCCCTTCCCCTCCCAGTTCCCCCCACCTGCCCTCAATCCTCCCCCTCCGTCTCCCACCTTTCCTTCCCCCTCCACCTCCCCCTGTTCCTCTTCCCTCTTTCCCCCTCTGCACCTTGACCCCCCCCCACCTGTGCTCCGTCCTCGTCCTCCCCCGCCTCCTTTCCTGTCCCCCCATCCCACCTCTCCCTGCACACCCCGAACCCCCCACCTGCGCTCCTTCTTTGACCCCCTCTGCTCCCTTATTCCCGTCCTCTGTCCTGTCTTTCCCCCGCAGCCGCGGGGCTCGGGGCGCCGGAGAATAAAGCCCAGAGGGCCGGAGCCCGGCGCCCCTGCCCTCGCTGGAGCCCCACACGGGCCGGGCCCGCTCGGCGGGTCCCCCGTGCAGTACAAAAACAGCGCCGGGGCTCCGGCTTTCCACACATCACACTGGGGATCCCCTCCTCAGGAGGGGTTCCCGGGGGGGTGGGTGGGTTTCAGGGAGGGTGGTGGGTTGGGGTGGGCCCCCTCCGGAGGAGGGGGTCCCGGGAGGGGGTCAGGGTGGGCCCCCTCCGGAGGAGGGGGTCCGGGGGAGGGGGGTGGGGCGGAGGGGGGACTTTCCCCCCCTCCAGTCCCCGCCCACTCTCCCGGACCCCCTCCTCCGGACGGGGCTCACCCCGGCCCCCTCCCGGGAACCCCTCCTCCGGACCGGGGCCCCGGGGAGGGAGGGGGGTGGGGGGGGAAAGCAGAGGGGGTCACGTCACTCTGTGGCATGAACAGACATAGAGACCACAGGCCAAACCAACAGCCCCACCCGCCCGGACCCCCCCACCCACCCACCCCCTCCCTCCCCCCGGGGCCCCGGTCCGGAGGAGGGGGTCCCGGGAGGGGGCCGGGGTGAGCCCCGTCCGGAGGAGGGGGTCCGGGAGAGGGGGCGGGGACTGGAGGGGGGGGAAGTCCCCCCTCCGCCCCACCCCCCTCCCCCGGACCCCCTCCTCCGGAGGGGGCCCACCCTGACCCCCTCCCGGGACCCCCTCCTCCGGAGGGGGCCCATCCCACCCACCCCCCCGGGACCCCCTCCTACGGAGGGGGCCCACCCCAACCCCAACCCCCCCCCCCCCCGAAACCCACCACCCCCCCGGGAACCCCTCCTGAGGAGGGGGCCCACCTCAACCCACAACCCTCCCCGAGACCCACCACCCCCCCGGGAACCCCTCCTGAGGAGGGGATCCCCAGTGTGATGTGTGGAAAGCCGGAGCCCCGGCGCTGTTTTTGTACTGCACGGGGGACCCGCCGAGCGGGTCCCCTGTGCGAGGCTCCAGCGAGGGCAGGGGCGCCGGGCTCCGGCCCTCTGGGCTTTATTCTCCGGCGCCCCGAGCCCCGCGGCTGCGGGGGAAAGAGGGAACGGGGAGGGATGAGATGGGGTAGGGAGAGGAGTCGGGGTGGGTTGGGGAGAACGAGGGGGGAAGGGAAAGGTCGGGTGAGGGATGATGGTCAGAGGAGGAGGAAGAGAGGGGAGTCGGGTTGGGGAGCGGGGTACGGAGAGGGGAGAAAGGGGTGGGGGAGAAAGGAGGCGGGGGGGGTCGGGGATGCACAGGGGAGCAGGGAGAGAGGGTGGGGGGGCGCTGGGGAGAGGGCAGGCAGGGGGCTGGGAGAGACAGGGAGGGTGTGGGGGAGAGAGAAAGAAACTGGGGGGGGGTAGGAAAGAGGTGATAAGCGGGGGAAGAAGGAGGAGGATAAGGGCAGGAGAAACAGGGGGAAGAAAGACGGGGAAGAAAGAGGGGGAGCGGGGGCCTCTCCCGGGCCCCGCCGGGGGAGCCCGGCCCGGCCGCAGCCTCCCCGAGCTCTGAGGGAGCAAATGGCGGCAGGGGCGATTTCGGGGGCTTAAATCACCTCGGCCCCGCCCTGCGCAGCCGCCCTGGGACCCCGCGCACCTGTGCGGACCCCGCCCCGCGCACCTGAGCCGGGCCCGGCCCCGCCCCTGAAGCCGCCCCCGCCCCCGGCCCCGCCCGGCCCCGCTCGGCCCCGCCCCAGAGCCCCGGCCCCGCCCGGCCCCGGGGCCCGCCCTGCCCGGCACGGGGGCGGCTCCATCGCTCGGGGCCCCGCCCCTCTCTCCCGGGCCGGGCCCGCCCCGCGCACCGGGGCCGCACCGGGGCCGCTCCCGGGACCGGGGCTCCGGGTCGTGCCGGCGGCCGCTGCGGGTCCCGGGCGGTGCCGCCTCTCCCCCGGCGGGATCGGGGCTGGGATCGGCACCGGGAGGAGCCGCTCCGGGACGGGCGCTGGGGCCGAGCCCGGCGCTGCCGCTCCTGCTCCGGCCGGCTCTCCGCGGGGAGCCGGGGCTGTGCCGGCGCCCGGGCAGCCCCGGGATCCCGAGCCGGGCCCGACGCGCCGGGCCGGGCTCCGCTCTCAGCCCTGAGCCCCTCCCGGAGCCCGCCTTGGGCCCCACGACGCGGCCCCGGGCTCTGCCGCCAGCCCCGGACGCGGCGCTGAGTCGCTGCTCCCGAGCTCTGCGTGGGGCCGGCGAGCCCGGCTTCGGGCTGTGCCTGAGGCAGGACTCGGAGCTCAGAGACACACACTCGCCCTGGCCCGAAGAGCCCGCTTTGAGCATCAAAACACGGCACTTGGCCTTTAATTCAGGTCCAGCAAAACGCAGCACTTCCGTTTCTCTTTGTGAGCCCAAACACACAGGACTCGGTCTCTTCCTCAAGCCCTGAGAACAGGATTTAGTCACTGTTTCTGAGTCCCAACTCTGGCCATACCAGCCTGCTCTCAGGACTCTGTAGATCGAGAAATGCTGCTAGCAAGGATTTTCTTGCTATTTTCTGTGAGAGACTTTTCTCTCTCACAGAAGAGGTAGCAGAATTATGTAAACAACCAAGCCACCTGCAACCTTGAAAAGTCTTCTTTATGGTACAGTAGAAAAATATTTTGACAATGGATGTTTTAGGATTTTAGCCAATCACCCCCAAGGGGAGGCTGATCCTTTGTCCAATTAGACTATGAAGAAAGAAGTCTATAAAAGAGTTTGTAAAATAATTAATCAATCTTGCTGCACAATTCCTGCCTGCCGGATCTTCTCTCCTCCTCCTCCTCCCTACGGCTGTGGGACAGTGATATACCCTAGGGCCTCGGCCTGCGCTAATAGGACTCCACAATGCAGGATTTAGTCTCTGCTTTTAAGCTCTGCGCCTGCTTCTGAGCCCCAGAAACGCAGCACTGGGTCTCTTTGTGAGCCCAAAACCGCTCCTGTCCCTCGGGTTCGGAGCCCCCAGAAGTGCCCGGGGCCATGGCTGGACCCCAGCTGGGCACCAGCAGCCGCTCCCTCACCCCCCGTGGGATGGGGAAGAGACCAGAGACAAAATTCCAGCTCAGAACAGTTTAAGAATGGAAACCAAGACAAATACAATCATTTGAGATTAATGACAACACATAGTAACAGTGAGAGCAACAAGAGCAGTGGTAACACTAATGAACAGGAGAGGGAGAAAAACCCCTCCACACCTGCCCTGTTATGATCCGGTTTAAACGCAGAAAAGCAAAGCAAGCTCAGTCTCTGTGCCTAAACCAGAAAGAACTTAGAAGGTTCAAAATATCCCCAGAAACGAGATTAAAACCAAACGAGGCTAGATGTTGTTGCCAAAAAAATGGATGTATTTTATTTAATAGTAGAGAGACAAAGAGAAGGGAAGAGAGAGAAATAGAAAACAGAAGGGTAGGGTGCGTGGGGAACAGGGAGAGGGGTTGGATGGAAGCCCATCACCCATCTGAGGGTGCCAACGACGTCTCGTTGCTCCCCTCCATCCGCCCTGCCGGTGGTGAGGGTCCCCCGTGGGCGCCGTGGCCACGCCGCCACACGCTGCCCCAGCCGAAGGGTGCAGAATTCCGTGGGTTAATGCACACTTTGGGCCAGCTGGGAACGCCCACGTGCCTCTCTTGCAGGGGCCGGCTTGACGCTGTCCCTTGCAACACTGAGGGTCTGCTGCATCATCTCTGGTGCTCTGCTGCAGGCTCTGGGGGCCCCTGTGCTGGGCCATGTCACCCCTTCTGCTGTGGATGAGCTTCCTCCCCCCGGTGAGGACCCCGCAGCCGGGCTCTGCACAGTGCAGGATGGGCAGTCACTGCGGCTGTGACCACCGGCTTTTCCAAGGTACCCAAAGCCTCTCCTCCCTCCACCCCTTGGTGCCAGCCCGGGCAGCTGATAGCCCTGGGGCTGTGCTCCTCATCTTGGAGGTGTTAAGCCTGAGCTCCGTGAATATCCCCAGCCCTGAGCTGTTACTTTATCTTACCTTCATCAGCGAGCAGTGTCAGGCCTCGGGGCCCCATTCAGGGTGTGGGAGTCTTCTGCAGTTTTTGTAATACAGTTTTAAAAGTCTTTTAAGAAAATGTTTGAGTCATAAAACATAATATTTCAGTCTTTGAAACCCCTCCCTTTAACGTTATAAATCCAAAATCTAATCCAGAGCACCAGAATCTCCCACTGTGGGGGATTTCCATATTCCTGTTGCTTTCTCTGTGTTCTGTCCTGGGGATTTGTGGACTGAGGGAGGCACTGGCCACTCCTCTGGCCAAGGGGAAGGCTCCTGTGCTATTCCCATGAAGAGAACACCTGGAATTACTGCCCTGGGAGCCCAGTCCGGTCTTTCCAGTGACTGGGGGGCACCCAGAGGGTCTTTACATGAAATGAAAATGAGACCCCGGCCCAGTGCATTGACAGCAGGATTGGACACTCCTGGCCAAGGTGACCAGTCCATGGGAGTTGGACCGGTGACGATCCAGGGGGGATTTTAAGTTGGATACTTGCAGATTTCATCGTGCAGAAGCTCCAATTCTTTTTGGCACCTCTTGTTTAAATGTCTCCCCACTGGAAGAGGTCAATTAGTCTTTTTAATGACCTGACTGCCAGAGGCAGGGAAAACCAATCAGCGTTCCCTGAACGCCTCCATCACTTCCATGTCCACCTGCAACGAGTGGCCGATGGGCAGGAGCCTGCCCAGAACAGGCTCAGAGATGGGGCTTTCAATGCAAACCATTCCATCATTCCATGATCTCTGCCTGTATTAATGTTGCACTGTTCCCTCTCAAATTTAAATTCCCAAATTTAGATGATTTATTCAAGGAATCATTTTTAAATTATTCAGGAATAAAAAGGGAAGCATCAAACATACAAGAATCATTCCTACACCCACCAAACCATTCTTAACTGGAAGCCTGTTCCCTCATCTCCGCCCTTGTTTTGCTTTCCTGGAAAACCTTGTGATCCCAGAGTCTCTCAGAGCGATGTACTGGCATTACTGGAAGGTTCGCTCTGTCAGAGAGCCTGGGGGGTTTACAGCACTTGTTCCTCTGCATCTTTATCCTTTCATCAGCTTTCCCCTGGAACAGTGCTGTGAGAGAAGCTTGGAATTACTAGAAATGGATCAGGTTCACATTTTTTCCCCACCAGTTTTCAACTGTTTTGAAATTCCTGGAATTACCCTCAAATGTGCCCTAGAACACTGCTGTGAAAGGATCAATGAGAAGAACAGCCAGAAAGCAGAAAACCACCTCCAGCAGCAGCCACAATGATCCCATTTCTCTTCTTACCTGGTCCTGCCAGAGCTCCCAACAGCCATTCCCATTCCAAAACAAGAGCTATGGAAGGCATTCCTGCTGTCCGTGAGGGTGAGGTGGCAGTTCTGGATGTTCTTTGCTGTGGAACCAGACAACAAACAGAGTGTAAATGATCCTGGTGGTCCCTTCCAAGCCAAACCAGCCTCGATTCCATGCGTGGATCAGCACCTGTCCCAGCTCCATTCCAGAAACCTCCTCCCACTAACCCAGAACTTTCCTTTTTCTGCTCAACATCAGGGATTTGCTGCCGAGTGCCCCGGGCAGGGGACGCCTCAGCCTTCCCTGGGACCGCAGCATTCCCTGGGCTGCCTCAGCATCCCCTGCGCTGCTGTTCCACGCCCATCCCGTGGTCCAGCGCCGTTCCGGGCTGCAGTGCCGGGCTCTCCCCACGGGGCGGCAGCACCGGGAGCGAGCAGCCCCGGCCGGTCCCGCTGTCTCGGGGCAGCTGCGCCTTTAACCCGCCCTGAGCCGGCGGGGCCGTGAACACAGCGGGCACAAACGCCACCGCTCCCCTTTATTTCACCCTCAGAGGCACAGGATCGCAGCATTTCCTGGGCTGCAAGGGACCCACAGGGAGCATCGAGTCCAAATCCTGGCCCTGCACCCCAAGAATCCCACCCTGTGCCCGAGAGCCTTGTCCAGACCCAAACTCTGCCCCCAACACCCTGAAAACACAGCGGGGCTGGGAGAAGGATGACCATGGAGGATTTTTTATATAGATCTCCTTGTACGATTGTTATATAGTATCATTAGATAGTCCAGCAATCAATATCTTCCTTATACCTCGTTATAGATAATCCAATAATCAATATGTTCCTCACACCTTGTTATAGATAATCCAGTAATCAATATGTTCCTTACACCTCGCTATACATTGTTACACGTCGCCTTCCCGGCGGCAGCTCCAGTGACCGACCAGGACCCCTCCTGACCCCCCCTTCCCATTCCCGCAGTCAGACCAGGTTTCCTTCCCGGCTCCACCCCAGGATTCCCGCGGCAGTCTCAGGTGTCTCTTTCTTTCCACAAAGCAAATTCTTCACAGCAACACAGAACCAGCCCGAGCTGGCCCCTCCGGCGAGCACCGATCAGCTCATTCTTACCCCAAACTGTTCATTCTCTCCCCTGCAGATTAACCCAGATTTTACCCCAAAATGTTCATTTTGTCCCCTACAGAATCCACCCCGGAGCGACGCCTTGGGCCCCGCACGGATGAGGCAGCTCCGGTGCCCCGTGCCTGCAGCTCCCCCGCTGTGCCAGGACAGCAATCCCTGGGCCGGGACACTCATCCCTGGGCCGGAATACCGATCCCCCGCGGCCCCTGCCGTTCGCTCGGGGCTGTCCCCGTTCACAACTCACCTCCAAGCCCGGAGCAGCCGCCCTTCGCCGCCATCTTGGGTGCTGGCAGAAGCCACTTCCGGTCGAGCCGCCATCTTTAGTGTGGTGCATTTAAGCCCCCCCTCACAAGGGCTTCTGTCTAGTCGGCTGCCTGAATCCGGCCCGGACTCCGACACCGATCTCGCGCTTTCCGCGCGATTTTCCGCGGTGCTACCCGGTGCGAGGACACGGCTGGTGGGGTCAGCGGCGCCAGAGGCGGGCGACGGCTCCGCGACCGGCGGCAGGCATCGGCAGGGACACCTCTCGCAGGGGGCCTAGTGCGTCCGCCATCTTGAGTGTGGCGGAAGTGGCACCAGCCCTCGTCAAGGTCCTGGCAGGTGATAATAAAGCGTCACTTAGGCCGTCCCGAGAGCGCGGAACTGCGCCTTCCTTTCCGAGCCGCCCGCTTGAGAGCGGCACATTGGCATCTCTATTCCAACCGTGCCCGCCCGGTGCCTCCCGCCCGGGTCGCGCTGCGACCGCGCCTCTGCTGCCCGGCAAAACCGGCCCCGCCGGGCCGCCCCCCGCGCTGTCATTCCCCGCGGTCACCGCCCCGCACGGCGCCCGTTCCTTTCCATAGCTGTGGCCCCGCTCACGCACGGCCGTGTCCCTCGGCTCCGAACCGCCCTTCGCCCCTCCCCTCCGCTGACAGACCCGGCCCCGCTCGCTCCCGCTCCTTGCCACGCTCGGCAGCCACCGAGGCCGCCGCCCTCTCGGCTCAGCCGGCACCGGGCGGCAGCAGCGCCGCCCAGCTCAGCCCGGGGGCAGGCACAGAGCACAGGGAAAAGCCGGCTCCGGGCGCTCTGCAGCTCCTGCAGCCCGAGCGTCTCGGCTCCTGCGGCCAGGCGCTTGCTGCTTTCCTTCCTACAGAAAAACGCCGGCTCGTTATTCTCAAAACCTGCGGATCTCTATTCCCAGCTTCTTATATTGCTGTATGCGACAGAGTAGACAGAGAGGGCTGGCTTATTTCCAAATGAATTTACATCTAAATCAGTAGCATTTGCCTATAGACGTAAAAGTGAAGAACTTAACAGGTTTTAGTATTCTGCACACAGCCCTCGCTGGGAGGAATGGTAAAAAGTTAAAAACAAATGAAATTTTAAAAGTAGAAAGTTAGAAACAAAGTTACAACGGCAGAAATTTAGAAACAAACAAAGAGGTAAAATACAAGAAACAAACAAATTTCTAAAGGGAGAAAGTTGAAAACAAACAAAGTTAGAAACAAACAAACAAAAAAATTAGAAACAAACAAAATTAGAAAGGTAGAAATTTAGAAACAAAGTCAGAAAGGCAAGTGTTGAGCCTTTGACAGGGTACCCCTCCTTCTCGGACCAGGGTGAAAGAGCAGAGGAGGCTGCTGTTCTGCTGAGTTCTTTATTTCACGGTCTCACAGCTGTCTTGAAGGCAGAGTTCGAATGGGGTTACATGATAAAGCCAAGCAGCAGCAGCAGGCAAAACCAGCTTCTTCTATATGCTCCATACACTCTATTTTTTCTTATAGAAGTGTGGATTCCATTTGTTCATTGACCAGTAAGATTAACACACGGTTCTAGTTTTCCTTAAACCCATCCCGGTCTAATTCTAACAGTCGTAAGCCTCACACAAGTGTCATCTGCCCTTGTTCCATAAGGAATCCCTCTACAGACAGGGAGTTGTCACCGGCCCCGTGCTCATGGGCTGCAGGGGACACCTGCACTGAGGAGGAAATGGAAATGGGAAAGAGGGAACTGCAACCTGATGGGACGCACCTCTGGCACCACATTTCCTCTTCTTCCTGCTGTCCTGGAAAACCCCAAGTAAATCCGGTCCCTCAGACCTTGCATCCCTGAACACCAGGAGAGCCGGTGCTTTACCCAGATCCCAGTGCCCTGCACGGCTGCGCTGACACGAGCACAGGCTGATCGCTCCGCCCAGCACCATCCCTCATTTTCTTCCCATTGCTCCCCAAGCGTCCCCAAAGCACCCCAGCGTGTCTGTGCCGGGGCCAGGGCCTGCCCCGAGCCCGACCAGAGGCTGTCACCCAGCCCTGCACCAGCTCCCACCCCCGGGTGAGCTGGGAATGCACTGAGAGCTCGGCTCCCCGGGCTCCCCAGCACCCAAACTGGTCCTCAGACACACAGAAATGTCCAACCTGCCCCTCTGGGCACAGCCAAACACCACAATTCCATCATCCCCAAGCAACTCTGGCACTTGCCTCTTCACCTCCGCCCATTTCCAGTAGCCGGGGCTAGGACCGGGCTGTCAGAAATAGCATTCCCTAGGCAGTTCATCCCAGCGCAGAGGAGAAGAGGAGCCTGTCCCTGACCCACACCATGGGCAGGACAAGGGGGGCCCTAGCTGGCTTTGCCTACTCCAGCACCAAAGCTCTTGGTCCCAAAGATGGGGCGAGTTCAGTGGTTTTTCCTGTCCTGAAAGAGAGCAGAAAAGGGAAGTTAATCCCACTGTGGAATCCAAGACTCCTGCATTTCCTATTTCTGCTCTGATTGCTCACCGTGGAGTTTTAGCTATGGAAAAAAAAAGGAGAATGACACCATATCAAATAAAAAGTGCCCTTTTCCAGCATTTTTATTCCAGGCATTAAAAGGATGCTCATTTCTCTTCTAGCATTGTTTCCCTCATTTTAGGAGAACCGTTTTCATCCCAGGCCCCACTCGTCAGTTGTTCGATCCTCTGGCACTGGATTTGGACAAAAGAAGGGACGCACCTGGACTGCAGGAAATCACTGAGAGAAACCCTTCCAAAACGTGACAGAGAAAAACAACAGGAGATGCAGGAAGACACATCCCTCATTTGCACGTCTGGAACGCTTTTCTAAAGACTTCTCTGCATCTGGATGCTCTTTGCTCTTGGCTTTCTTCACAGGAATGCATTTGCTGCTAAACACGTCTCAGACCCTTATTTGATCGGGATAAGGTGGGATGGAGATGAAGACTCCCACAGGGAATAGCCAGGGAGATGCAGGGCCTGGGAACATCAAGGACGGAGAAGAGAAGGAACAGGGATTGTTTCTCTTGTTTAGAGCCAGCAGTGCTGTGAGCTTGGAGAACACACGGCACCGCAGGGATCCAGGGCAGGAGCGGGATAACTGCGGGATAAGGGGAATCTGCTCCCACTCCAGGGCTGTGCCAGTGAAGGAGGGGAATTTTTTAGTGCCTTCATTACACACAAAAACCAAACCCAGCACCACCGAGCTGGACTTTCGTGAGCTGCAAAACAAAGCGGCCCCTGGCCTTTGGGGGAACACAACCTCACCGAGTCACGGAGCCAGGGGATGACACTTGGGAATGATCCTTGCTGCTGCCTGCAGGCAAATCGGATGAGGGAGCCACAGGAGCTGCGGGGTTTCCTGCTCTTCCTGCAACGCCATCGGTCCAGACCAGGAGACCTTTCCTGGAACAGATCTTCCCTGTAAAGGGAGCTACACCAAAGCTCAAGCCCTCATTTAGAGACCCTTGGAAAAGCAAAGGTGAGAGGGGATTACCTGGAGCCCCAGGGGACCGAGGCGCAGGCGATGAAGAAGCAGACAGCAAAGTGCTTCCACTGCTTCTCACTCCAGCAAAGGGAACATCCCTGGAATTTCATGTCCGGCGTCGCTCCCAAACCCCACAGGTGAACCCACACGTACTCCAGGACTGATCTCCTTCAAACTTCCAGCAGCACAGACTCACCGGGAGGAACTGCGATCCAAGGACACACAGCAGCAACCGTCTTCCCGCTTGCCCCTCTCTCCACATTTTCCCTTTCCAGCGGGATGCAGGTGCCACCCCCCAGAGGCAGGAAAACTGCCTTGCAATCCGCTACAAAACCTGCCTGGAAAGCCCAGGATGCCCGGAGCCAGCAGCCGTTTCTCCTGGAGCTCCTGCTGACAGGCATTTGAAGCCTGCTGTGCCTCACAGCTGCTTTTCTGCCAAGGGCATTCCCATCTTTTCTTTTTTAGCCCAAAAAAAGGTTTGCAAAGCTGAGTTTTGTGAGAAGCGCTTCATATTTGGATCATTCTTAACTTGGAGTTTCCCTTGGCACGAAAATCAGGGGCTCACCTTTTGCTTGGAGCTTGGCTGAAGTCCTCAGCAATGCCAGGGAATGTGGCCATTGGAGGCTTTGGGCAGATTTGGCTCATCTGCCTTTTTAGGCCTTGTTTCTTTCTCTCAGCTTTCCCACTGGATTGTGGCCTCCGAGGAATACGTAAAATCCCATTCCATTCCTATTCTTTCGGACAATTTTTTGTACCGTCCCTGTACAAAACGAGGCCCCCTGTTCGGATGCTTTTCCCCACCGCTCCCCGGCACTTTTATCTGCCGGTGCATTCCCTGCGTTGCTTGGGCTCTTCCCAGCTCTCTGAGCTCCTTCACAAGGCAGGAGATCGATTTGGCCCAGGAACTAAACCCTCCCGAGGAATTGTCTGATGCCATCTCCGCATTTGACACCTGATCCTTGTGCTCAAAGGATCCCTCTTTCTTCCCTTCAGCCAATTCCAAGGCTCGCTGCCCCCAGCTGCGATCAGGCCCCAGCCTGATCCCTGCAGTCTTCCCTGCCGGGATCCTGCTCAGGAATCCCTGGGCTACAAATGTAAGAATTCATTCTTCCCACCCCTGCCCAGTTCCAAAGGATTTGGTGTCTGCCTTACCCGGCTGGAGCCTGCTTCCAACTCTGTTCTTGCTGCTTCTGCTGCTTTCCAGTTCCCAGGAATTCCACCGACGGAGCGACAGCGTTTTCCAGCTCCGCCAGGATTCCCTCTGCTGCGTTTGGGTGCTGGAAGGATATCAAAACCAGGCTCTCTGGGGCTTTACTATCAGGAAATTACATCCCCGGATTTGTTTATTTCCAAATATTATCTCTTCCCAACAAAGCACTGGGCATCCAAGGAATACAGAAAGTGATGGGCTGACCACTGCTTACTCCTCTGGAATGTCAGAGCTTGGAAAAAAAGGGCACTTGAGGCTTCTCCTGGTGCTGCCCGTGAGGTGTATTTTACTTGAGAGCCCCTTCCCGTGTCTTTCCCTGTATCCACCAAAAAATCCACCCCTTCATTCCCCAGCTGCTTGCTTCCTCCCTCTTTTCCTGTATCCAACAGAATTTTAACAGGTCAATAGTCCCCTCTGCAAGAGCACCTTTCATTCCAAACCTAAGAACAAACGAATCACTTCCCTTCCACCGTCCTTATTAGGATTCCACTGAGAGCAGTGGATGGAAAATGATCCTCTCCTGGTCCCTGCTGGATTCCCGGAGCAGGGATCCTTTCCCTCTTTCCCCCCACCACGGTGCCCTCCTCCCCCTCCCGCCCCACCCCACACCCTTTTCAGGCTTTGTTCCACAGCTTTTGCCTCCAGGCCTCAGATCCTTTCGTTCTCCAGGAGCTCCCAGCAGCTCCACAGCCTTCCCTCTCCCATCCCGACCATTTCTCCGGGAATGGAGCTCCGCATTTCAAGTGCCTTCTCTTTTCTCTGACTACTCCCACCAATCCAGAAGACCTAAAGCTGACACAAGGAACACTCGGTGCCCACAAATCCAAACCCAGACCCGGCCATCCCCAAACCAGCAACTCCCGGACAATTTGCGTTCATTCCAACCTAACACTGAGGACTCACCCAACCCTTCAAAATTCCCAAGAAATATCCTGTTGCCTTCACAGCTCCCAGGGGATTCTGCTTCGTGCTCACACGAAGGATTTGGGACTTCCCTGAAAAAACCCGTGCAGGGCACGCTGGAATCCCCGATCCCGTGAATCCGGGGAGCGTTAAAAGCTCGGTCCAGCCTGGGCCCCTGGAAATTTTTGCCAAATATCCCCCAAGTCCTCGGGATAACAGAACTCTCTGGTACTGCATTTTTGGCGTTGTAAAGCCTGGAATTCCTTTATTCCTAGTGCTGGGCTCTGCATATGGCCGAGAAAATCCCGGCCTCCACACAGACCCAGATTCCAAACTTTTTGATACATTTCAGCAAGCCGAGAAATTCACCTTCCCTACTTCTTCTTAAGGGCATCCTTCTCTTCCCTTACCCGGCGTGCTCTCTCCCACTGGGGGTGGGTTTTCCCCTTCCCATGCCAATTAGTCCCTACTTCTAGGAGGTTTAGGTACCTTTCTTCCCTGGGACGGATTTCTTAGCACAGCTGCCGAGGCTTTGGGAGTCTCCTTTATCTTCTACTTTCTGGATCCATAAATGCCACAATCCAGACGCCCAACTTCAACAAGACATCCTTTCTACCTAAAAACACACACTCTCAACTCTTAGATCTTTTAAAGTTTTACCCCCGCAAAATTCCCCTATTTTTCCACCACTGAATTCCTCACTCCTGCTTCCAAGGATTTCTTGAATACCATGGGGCTTTTCTCAAGATTTACCCCCACGACCTTCCCTACGTGCCCACTGCTCATCACCTCATTTTTCCCTCAATGTGGTCGTTCTCCACCCCAGAGAGTTTGTCAAGTGTTGCCTCCAAAATGTTCCCCATCTCTCCACTACTCAGTTCCCCATTTTGCCTCCAAAATATTCAATCTGTCCCCTCCACATTGCATCCACTTTTACCCCCAGCGTTTTACTTCCTCTACAATATTGATTCAACCTTTTCCACCCCAAAAATCTGCATTCTCTCCCCTAAACAGCACCTCAGCTTTTCCCTCAAAAATGCCCCAGAGGGAAACTCAGATTCAGCCCCCAAACTCCCATTTTCCTACACAAACAGTTCTTGTGGCCCCTCTCAATTCCCCCAGGCTTTCAGCTAAAGGAAGAACTGGAAGCCTATTCCCTCATCTCCACCCTTGCTTTGCTTTCCTGGAAAACCTTGTGATCCCACACTTTCTCCCAGAGATCTGCTGGGAGTACTGGAAGGTTTGCTCTCTCAGAGCGCCAGGGGGCTTTACAGCACTTGTTCCTCTGCATCTTTACCCTTTTATCAGCTTTCCCCTGGAACGGTGTTGTGGGAGAAGCTTGGAACTACCAGAAATGGATCACGTTCACATTTTTTCCCCACCAGTTTTTATCTGGTTTCAGATTCCTGGAATTACCCTCAAATGTGCCCAGGAACACTGCTGTGAAAGGATCAATGAGAAGAACAGCCGGAAAGCAGAAAACCACCTCCAGCAGCAGCCACAATGATCCCATTTCTCTTCTTACCTGGTCCTGCCAGAGCTCCCAACAGCCATTCCCATTCCAAAACAAGAGCTATGGAAGACATTCCTGCTGTCCGTGAGGGTGAGGCGGCAGTTCTGGATGTTCTTCGCTGTGCAATCAGACAACAAACAGAGTGTAAATGATCCTGGTGGTCCTTCCAAGCCAAACCAGCCCGTGATTCCATGCGTGGATCAGCACCTGTCCCAGCTCCATTCCAGAAACCTCCTCCCACTAACCCAGAACTTTCCTTTTTCTGCTCAACATCAGGGATTTGCTGCCGAGTGCCCCGGGCAGGGGACGCCTCAGCCTTCCCTGGGACCGCAGCATTCCCTGGGCTGCCTCAGCATCCCCTGCGCTGCTGTTCCACGCCCATCCCGTGGTCCAGCGCCGTTCCGGGCTGCAGTGCCGGGCTCTCCCCACGAGGCGGCAGCACCGGGAGCGAGCAGCCCCGGCCGGTCCCGCTGTCTCGGGGCAGCTGCGCCTTTAACCCGCCCTGAGCCGGCGGGGCCGTGAACACAGCGGGCACAAACGCCACCGCTCCCCTTTATTTCACCCTCAGAGGCACAGGATCGCAGCATTTCCTGGGCTGCAAGGGACCCACAGGGAGCATCGAGTCCAAATCCTGGCCCTGCACCCCAAGAATCCCACCCTGTGCCCGAGAGCCTTGTCCAGACCCAAACTCTGCCCCCAACACCCTGAAAACACAGCGGGGCTGGGAGAAGGATGACCACGGAGGATTTTTTTATACAGATCTCCTTGCACGATCGTTAAATAATATTATTAGACAGTCCAGGAACGCATCCCTGTGCCGGGACAGCCACCCCTGTGCCGGAACACTCATCCCTGGGCCGGAATACCGATCCCCCGCGGCCCCCACCGTCCGCTCGGGGCTGTCCCCGTTCCCCGCTCACCTCCGAGCCCGGAGCACCCGCCCCGGTGCCCCCGGCCCGGCCGCGCTGCTCCCCGGGCTCCCCGCCATCGCCGCTCCTGGCGAAGAAGGGCGGAAGTCACCGGTACCGCACCGATGTGGCTATTCGACCTTCCCAAGATGGCGGCCGGAAGGACCCCCCCCCCCCCCCCCCCCGCTCCGTCTATTCGACTGCCTGAATGCTCCCGCCTGCCCCAGGCGCCGCTGACCCCACAGTCGGTGTCCGCGTAGCGGGAAACGCCTCAGAAAATTGCGCGCAAGCGCTGGGCTGGCGTCGGCGTCGGCGTCGCGTTCAGGCAGCCGAATAGACGCAGCTTGGGGGGGGGGGGGGGGGGGCTTCCCTGCCGCCATATTGAGAAGGTCAGAAAACAGTGCACACGACCGCCATCTTTAGTGTGGCAGTGACGACACTTCCGCCCTTCGCCGCCATCTTGGGTGCTGGCAGAAGCCACTTCCGGTCGAGCCGCCATCTTTAGTGTGGTACACTTAGGGCCCCCGCCGCCCCTCACAAGGGCTTCTGTCTAGTCGGCTGCCTGAATCCGGCCCGGACTCCGACGCCGGCCCCGCGCTTTCCGCGCGATTTTCCGCCGTGCTTCCCGGTGCGAGGACACGGCTGGCGGGGTCAGCCGCGCCGGAGGCGGGCGACGGCTCCGCGACCAGCGCGGCAGGCATCGGCAGGGACACCTCTCGCAGGGGGCCTACTGCGTCCGCCATCTTGAGTGTGGCGGAAGTGTAAACCACCCTCTGCAAGGTCCTGGCAGATAATAAAATAATAAAATAAAATAAAGACTGTCATATTCTAATAAAAACGTCACTTAACGCCGTCCCGAGAGCGCGGAACTGCGCCTTCCTTTCCGAGCCGCCTCCTTGAGAGCGACACGCGGGCGGCTCGATTCCGACCGTGCCCGCCCGGTGCCTCCCGCCCGGGTCGCGCTGCGACCGCGCCTCTGCTGCCCGGCAAAACCGGCCCCGCCGGGCCGCCCCCCGCGCTGTCATTCCCCGCGGTCACCGCCCCGCACGGCGCCCGCTCCTTTCCATAGCTGTGGCCCCGCTCACGCACGGCCGTGTCCCTTGGCGCTGCGAACCGCCCTTCGCCCCTCCCCTCCGCTGACAGACCCGGCCCCGCTCGCTCCCGCTCCTTGCCACGCTCGGCAGCCACCGAGGCCGCCGCCCTCTCGGCTCAGCCGGCACCGGGCGGCAGCAGCGCCGCCCAGCTCAGCCCGGGGGCAGGCACAGAGCACAGGGAAAAGCCGGCTCCGGGCGCTCTGCAGCTCCTGCAGCCCGAGCGTCTCGGCTCCTGCGGCCAGGCGCTTGCTGCTTTCCTTCCTACAGAAAAACGCCGGCTCGTTATTCTCAAAACCTGCGGATCTCTATTCCCAGCTTCTTATATTGCTGTATGCGACAGAGTAGACAGAGAGGGCTGGCTTATTTCCAAATGAATTTACATCTAAATCAGTAGCATTTGCCTATAGACGTAAAAGTGAAGAACTTAACAGGTTTTAGTATTCTGCACACAGCCCTCGCTGGGAGGAATGGTAAAAAGTTAAAAACAAATGAAATTTTAAAAGTAGAAAGTTAGAAACAAAGTTACAACGGCAGAAATTTAGAAACAAACAAAGAGGTAAAATACAAGAAACAAACAAATTTCTAAAGGGAGAAAGTTGAAAACAAACAAAGTTAGAAACAAACAAACAAAAAAATTAGAAACAAACAAAATTAGAAAGGTAGAAATTTAGAAACAAAGTCAGAAAGGCAAGTGTTGAGCCTTTGACAGGGTACCCCTCCTTCTCGGACCAGGGTGAAAGAGCAGAGGAGGCTGCTGTTCTGCTGAGTTCTTTATTTCACGGTCTCACAGCTGTCTTGAAGGCAGAGTTCGAATGGGGTTACATGATAAAGCCAAGCAGCAGCAGCAGGCAAAACCAGCTTCTTCTATATGCTCCATACACTCTATTTTTTCTTATAGAAGTGTGGATTCCATTTGTTCATTG
This sequence comes from Coloeus monedula, assembly GCF_965178545.1. Classification (NCBI taxonomy): domain Eukaryota; kingdom Metazoa; phylum Chordata; class Aves; order Passeriformes; family Corvidae; genus Coloeus; species Coloeus monedula. The sequence continues at coordinate 168,217 of NW_028120720.1, read as the reverse complement.
ACCAGTAAGATTAACACACGGTTCTAGTTTTCCTTAAACCCATCCTGGTCTAATTCTAACAGTCGTAAGCCTCACACAAGTGTCATCTGCCCTTGTTCCATAAGGAATCCCTCTACAGACAGGGAGTTGTCACCGGCCCCGTGCTCATGGGCTGCAGGGGACACCTGCACTGAGGAGGAAATGGAAATGGGAAAGAGGGAACTGCAACCTGATGGGACGCACCTCTGGCACCACATTTCCTCTTCTTCCTGCTGTCCTGGAAAACCCCAAGTAAATCCGGTCCCTCAGACCTTGCACCCCTGAACACCAGGAGAGCCGGTGTTTTACCCAGATCCCAGTGCCCTGCACGGCTGCGCTGACACGAGCACAGGCAGATCGCTCCGCCCAGCACCATCCCTCATTTTCTTCCCATTGCTCCCCAAGCGTCCCCAAAGCACCCCAGCGTGTCTGTGCCGGGGCCAGGGCCTGCCCCGAGCCCGACCAGAGGCTGTCACCCAGCCCTGCACCAGCTCCCACCCCCGGGTGAGCTGGGAATGCACTGAGAGCTCGGCTCCCCGGGCTCCCCAGCACCCAAACCGGTCCTCAGACACACAGAAATGCCCAACCTGCCCCTCTGGGCACAGCCAAACACCACAATTCCATCATCCCCAAGCAACTCTGGCACTTGCCTCTTCACCTCCGCCCATTTCCAGTAGCCGGGGCTGGGACCGGGCTGTCAGAAATAGCATTCCCTAGGCAGTTCATCCCAGCGCAGAGGAGAAGAGGAGCCTGTCCCTGACCCACACCATGGGCAGGACAAGGGGGGCCCTAGCTGGCTTTGCCTACTCCAGCACCAAAGCTCTTGGTCCCAAAGATGGGGCGAGTTCAGTGGTTTTTCCTGTCCTGAAAGAGAGCAGAAAAGGGAAGTTAATCCCACTGTGGAATCCAAGACTCCTGCATTTCCTGTTTCTGCTCTGATTGCTCACCGTGGAGTTTTAGCTATGGAAAAAAAAAGGAGAATGACACCATATCAAATAAAAAGTGCCCTTTTCCAGCATTTTTATTCCAGGCATTAAAAGGATGCTCATTTCTCTTCTAGCATTGTTTCCCTCATTTTAGGAGAACCGTTTTCATCCCAGGCCCCACTCGTCAGTTGTTCGATCCTCTGGCACTGGATTTGGACAAAAGAAGGGACACACCTGGACTGCAGGAAATCACTGAGAGAAAACCCTTCCAAAACGTGACAGAGAAAAACAACAGGAGATGCAGGAAGACACATCCCTCATTTGCACGTCTGGAACGCTTTTCTAAAGACTTCTCTGCATCTGGATGCTCTTTGCTCTTGGCTTTCTTCACAGGAATGCATTTGCTGCTAAACACGTCTCAGACCCTTACCTGATCGGGATAAGGTGGGATGGAGATGAAGACTCCCACAGGGAATAGCCAGGGAGATGCAGGGCCTGGGAACATCAAGGACGGAGAAGAGAAGGAACAGGGATTGTTTTTCTTGTCTCGAGCCAGCAGTGCTGTGAGCTTGGAGAACACACGGCACCGCAGGGATCCAGGGCAGGAGCGGGATAACTGCGGGATAAGGGGAATCTGCTCCCACTCCAGGGCTGTGCCAGTGAAGGAGGGGAATTTTTTAGTGCCTTCATTGCACACAAAAACCAAACCCAGCACCACCGAGCTGGACTTTCGTGAGCCGCAAAACAAAGCGGCCCCTGGCCTTTGGCGGAACACAACCTCACCGAGTCACGGAGCCAGGGCATGACACTTGGGAATGATCCTTGCTGCTGCCTGCAGGCAAATCGGATGAGGGAGCCACAGGAGCTGCGGGGTTTCCTGCTCTTCCTGCAACGCCATCGGGCCAGACCAGGAGACCTTTCCTGGAACAGATCTTCCCTGTAAAGGGAGCTACACCAAAGCTCAAGCCCTCATTTAGAGACCCTTGGAAAAGCAAAGGTGAGAGGGGATTACCTGGAGCCCCAGGGGACCGAGGCGAAGGCAATGAAGAAGCAGACAGCAAAGTGCTTCCACTGCTTCTCACTCCAGCAAAGGGAACATCCCTGGAATTTCATGGCCAGCGTCGCTCCCAAACCCCACAGGTGAACCCACACGTACTCCAGGACTGATCTCCTTCAAACTTCCAGCAGCACAGACTCACCGGGAGGAACTGCGATCCAAGGACACACATCAGCCACCGTCTTCCCGCTTGCCCCTCTCTCCACATTTTCCCTTTCCAGCGGGTGCAGGTGCCACCCCCCAGAGGCAGGAAAACTGCCTTGCAATCCAGTACAAAACCTGCCTGGAAAGCCCAGGATGCCCGGAGCCAGCAGCCGTTTCTCCTGGAGCTCCTGCTGACAGGCATTTGAAGCCTGCTGTGCCTCACAGCTGCTTTTCTGCCAAGGGCATTCCCATCTTTTCTTTTTTAGCCCAAAGAAAGGTTTGCAAAGCTGAGTTTTGTGAGAAGCGCTTCATATTTGGATCGTTCTTAACTTGGAGTTTCCCTTGGCACCAAAATCAGGGGCTCACCTTTTGCTTGGAGCTTGGCTGAAGTCCTCAGCAATGCCAGGGAATGTGGCCATTGGAGGCTTTGGGCAGATTTGGCTCATCTGCCTTTTTAGGCCTTGTTTCTTTCTCTCAGCCTTCCCACTGGATTGTGGCCTCCGAGGAATACGTAAAATCCCATTCCATTCCTATTCTTTCGGACAATTTTTTGTACCGTCCCTGTACAAAACGAGGCCCCCTGTTCGGATGCTTTTCCCCACCGCTCCCCGGCACTTTTATCTGCCGGTGCATTCCCTGCGTTGCTTGGGCTCTTCCCAGCTCTCTGAGCTCCTTCACAAGGCAGGAGATCGATTTGGCCCAGGAACTAAACCCTCCCGAGGAACTGTCTGATGCCATCTCCGCATTTGACACCTGATCCTTGTGCTCAAAGGATCCCTCTTTCTTCCCTTCAGCCAATTCCAAGGCTCGCTGCCCCCAGCTGCGATCAGGCCCCAGCCTGATCCCTGCAGTCTTCCCTGCCGGGATCCTGCTCAGGAATCCCTGGGCTACAAATGTAAGAATTCATTCTTCCTACCCCTGCCCAGTTCCAAAGGATTTGGTGTCTGCCTTACCCGGCTGGAGCCTGCTTCCAACTCTGTTCTTGCTGCTTCTGCTGCTTTCCAGTTCCCAGGAATTCCACCGACGGAGCGACAGCGTTTTCCAGCTCCGCCAGGATTCCCTCTGCTGCGTTTGGGTGCTGGAAGGATATCAAAACCAGGCTCTCTGGGGCTTTACTATCAGGAAATTACATCCCCGGATTTGTTTATTTCCAAATATTATCTCTTCCCAACAAAGCACTGGGCATCCAAGGAATACAGAAAGTGATGGGCTGACCACTGCTTACTCCTCTGGAATGTCAGAGCTTGGAAAAAAAGGGCACTTGAGGCTTCTCCTGGTGCTGCCCGTGAGGTGTATTTTACTTGAGAGCCCCTTCCCGTGTCTTTCCCTGTATCCACCAAAAAATCCACCCCTTCATTCCCCAGCTGCTTGCTTCCTCCCTCTTTTCCTGTATCCAACAGAATTTTAACAGGTCAATAGTCCCCTCTGCAAGAGCACCTTTCATTCCAAACCTAAGAACAAACGAATCACTTCCCTTCCACCGTCCTTATTAGGATTCCACTGAGAGCAGTGGATGGAAAATGATCCTCTCCTGGTCCCTGCTGGATTCCCGGAGCAGGGATCCTTTCCCTCTTTCCCCCCACCACGGTGCCCTTCTCCCCCTCCCGCCCCACCCCACACCCTTTTCAGGCTTTGTTCCACAGCTTTTGCCTCCAGGCCTCAGATCCTTTTGTTCTCCAGGAGCTCCCAGCAGCTCCACAGCCTTCCCTCTCCCATCCCGACCATTTCTCCGGGAATGGAGCTCCGCATTTCAATTGCCTTCTCTTTTCTCTGACAATTCCCACCAATCCAGAAGACCTAAAGCTGACACAAGGAACACTCAGTGCCCACAAATCCAAACCCAGACCCGGCCATCCCCAAACCAGCAACTCCCGGACAATTTGCGTTCATTCCAACCTAACACTGAGGACTCACCCAATCCTTCAAAATTCCCAAGAAATATCCTGTTGCCTTCACAGCTCCCAGGGGATTCTGCTTCGTGCTCACACGAAGGATTTGGGACTTCCCTGAAAAAACCCGTGCAGGGCACGCTGGAATCCCCGATCCCGTGAATCCGGGGAGCGTTAAAAGCTCGGTCCAGCCTGGGCCCCCGGAAATTTTTGCCAAATATCCCCCAAGTCCTCGGGATAACAGAACTCTCTGGTACTGCATTTTTGGCATTGTAAAGCCTGGAATTCCTTTATTCCTAGTGCTGGGCTCTGCATATGGCCGAGAAAATCCCGGCCTCCACACAGACCCAGATTCCAAACTTTTTGATACATTTCAGCAAGCCGAGAAATTCACCTTCCCTACTTCTTCTTAAGGGCATCCTTCTCTTCCCTTACCCGGCGTGCTCTCTCCCACTGGGGGTGGGTTTTCCCCTTCCCATGCCAATTAGTCCCTACTTCTAGGAGGTTTAGGTACCTTTCTTCCCTGGGACGGATTTCTTAGCACAGCTGCCGAGGCTTTGGGAGTCTCCTTTATCTTCTACTTTCTGGATCCATAAATGCCACAATCCAGACGCCCAACTTCAACAAGACATCCTTTCTACCTAAAAACACACACTCTCAACTCTTAGATCTTTTAAAGTTTTACCCCCGCAAAATTCCCCTATTTTTCCACCACTGAATTCCTCACTCCTGCTTCCAAGGATTTCTTGAATACCATGGGGCTTTTCTCAAGATTTACCCCCACGACCTTCCCTACGTGCCCACTGCTCATCACCTCATTTTTCCCTCAATGTGGTCGTTCTCCACCCCAGAGAGTTTGTCAAGTGTTGCCTCCAAAATGTTCCCCATCTCTCCACTACTCAGTTCCCCATTTTGCCTCCAAAATATTCAATCTGTCCCCTCCACATTGCATCCACTTTTACCCCCAGCGTTTTACTTCCTCTACAATATTGATTCAACCTTTTCCACCCCAAAAATCTGCATTCTCTCCCCTAAACAGCACCTCAGCTTTTCCCTCAAAAATGCCCCAGAGGGAAACTCAGATTCAGCCCCCAAACTCCCATTTTCCTACACAAACAGTTCTTGTGGCCCCTCTCAATTCCCCCAGGCTTTCAACTCAAGGAAGAACTGGAAGCCCATTCCCTCATCTCCACCCTTGCTTTGCTTTCCTGGAAAACCTTGTGATCCCACACTTTCTCCCAGAGATCTGCTGGGAGTACTGGAAGGTTTGCTCTCTCAGAGCGCCAGGGGGCTTTACAGCACTTGTTCCTCTGCATCTTTACCCTTTTATCAGCTTTCCCCTGGAACGGTGTTGTGGGAGAAGCTTGGAACTACCAGAAATGGATCACGTTCACATTTTTTCCCCACCAGTTTTTATCTGGTTTCAGATTCCTGGAATTACCCTCAAATGTGCCCTAGAACACTGCTGTGAAAGGATCAATGAGAAGAACAGCCGGAAAGCAGAAAACCACCTCCAGCAGCAGCCACAATGATCCCATTTCTCTTCTTACCTGGTCCTGCCAGAGCTCCCAACAGCCATTCCCATTCCAAAACAAGAGCTATGGAAGACATTCCTGCTGTCCGTGAGGGTGAGGCGGCAGTTCTGGATGTTCTTCGCTGTGCAATCAGACAACAAACAGAGTGTAAATGATCCTGGTGGTCCTTCCAAGCCAAACCAGCCCGTGATTCCATGCGTGGATCAGCACCTGTCCCAGCTCCATTCCAGAAACCTCCTCCCACTAACCCAGAACTTTCCTTTTTCTGCTCAACATCAGGGATTTGCTGCCGAGTGCCCCGGGCAGGGGACGCCTCAGCCTTCCCTGGGACCGCAGCATTCCCTGGGCTGCCTCAGCATCCCCTGCGCTGCTGTTCCACGCCCATCCCGTGTCCAGCGCCGTTCCGGGCTGCAGTGCCGGGCTCTCCCCACGGGGCGGCAGCACCGGGAGCGAGCAGCCCCGGCCGGCCCCGCTGTCTCGGGGCAGCTGCGCCTTTAACCCGCCCTGAGCCGGCGGGGCCGTGAACACAGCGGGCACAAACCCCACCGCTCCCCTTTATTTCACCCTCAGAGGCACAGGATCGCAGCATTTCCTGGGCTGCAAGGGACCCACAGGGAGCATCGAGTCCAAATCCTGGCCCTGCACCCCAAGAATCCCACCCTGTGCCCGAGAGCCTTGTCCAGACCCAAACTCTGCCCCCAAGGTCCTGAAAACACAGCGGGGCTGGGAGAAGGATGACCACGGAGGATTTTTTTATACAGATCTCCTTGCACGATCGTTAAATAATATTATTAGACAGTCCAGGAACGCATCCCTGTGCCGGGACAGCCACCCCTGTGCCGGAACACTCATCCCTGGGCCGGAATACCGATCCCCCGCGGCCCCCACCGTCCGCTCGGGGCTGTCCCCGTTCCCCGCTCACCTCCGAGCCCGGAGCACCCGCCCCGGTGCCCCCGGCCCGGCCGCGCTGCTCCCCGGGCTCCCCGCCATTGGCGCTCCTGGCGAAGAAGGGCGGAAGTCACCGGTACCGCACCGATGTGGCTATTCGACCTTCTCAAGATGGCGGCCGGAAGGACCCCCCCCCCCCTCGCCCCCCCGCTCCGTCTATTCGACTGCCTGAATGCTCCCGCCTGCCCCAGGCGCCGCTGACCCCACAGTCGGTGTCCGCGTAGCGGGAAACGCCTCAGAAAATTGCGCGCAAGCGCTGGGCTGGCGTCGGCGTCGGCGTCGGCGTCGCGTTCAGGCAGCCGAATAGACGCAGCTTGGGGGGGGGGGGGAGGGGGGGGGGGGGGGGGGGCTTCCCTGCCGCCATATTGAGAAGGTCAGAAAACAGTGCACACGGCCGCCATCTTTAGTGTGGCAGTGACGACACTTCCGCCCTTCGCCGCCATCTTGGGTGCTGGCAGAAGCCACTTCCGGTCGAGCCGCCATCTTTAGTGTGGTACACTTAGGGCCCCCGCCGCCCCTCACAAGGGCTTCTGTCTAGTCGGCTGCCTGAATCCGGCCCGGACTCCGACGCCGGCCCCGCGCTTTCCGCGCGATTTTCCGCCGTGCTTCCCGGTGCGAGGACACGGCTGGCGGGGTCAGCCGCGCCGGAGGCGGGCGACGGCTCCGCGACCAGCGCGGCAGGCATCGGCAGGGACACCTCTCGCAGGGGGCCTACTGCGTCCGCCATCTTGAGTGTGGCGGAAGTGTAAACCACCCTCTGCAAGGTCCTGGCAGATAATAAAATAATAAAATAAAATAAAGACTGTCATATTCTAATAAAAACGTCACTTAACGCCGTCCCGAGAGCGCGGAACTGCGCCTTCCTTTCCGAGCCGCCTCCTTGAGAGCGACACGCGGGCGGCTCGATTCCGACCGTGCCCGCCCGGTGCCTCCCGCCCGGGTCGCGCTGCGACCGCGCCTCTGCTGCCCGGCAAAACCGGCCCCGCCGGGCCGCCCCCCGCGCTGTCATTCCCCGCGGTCACCGCCCCGCACGGCGCCCGCTCCTTTCCATAGCTGTGGCCCCGCTCACGCACGGCCGTGTCCCTCGGCTCCGAACCGCCCTTCGCCCCTCCCCTCCGCTGACAGACCCGGCCCCGCTCGCTCCCGCTCCTTGCCACGCTCGGCAGCCACCGAGGCCGCCGCCCTCTCGGCTCAGCCGGCACCGGGCGGCAGCAGCGCCGCCCAGCTCAGCCCGGGGGCAGGCACAGAGCACAGGGAAAAGCCGGCTCCGGGCGCTCTGCAGCTCCTGCAGCCCGAGCGTCTCGGCTCCTGGGGCCAGGCGCTTGCTGCTTTCCTTCCTACAGAAAAACGCCGGCTCGTTATTCTCAAAACCTGCGGATCTCTATTCCCAGCTTCTTATATTGCTGTATGCGACAGAGTAGACAGAGAGGGCTGGCTTATTTCCAAATGAATTTACATCTAAATCAGTAGCATTTGCCTATAGACGTAAAAGTGAAGAACTTAACAGGTTTTAGTATTCTGCACACAGCCCTCGCTGGGAGGAATGGTAAAAAGTTAAAAACAAATGAAATTTTAAAAGTAGAAAGTTAGAAACAAAGTTACAACGGCAGAAATTTAGAAACAAACAAAGAGGTAAAATACAAGAAACAAACAAATTTCTAAAGGGAGAAAGTTGAAAACAAACAAAGTTAGAAACAAACAAACAAAAAAATTAGAAACAAACAAAATTAGAAAGGTAGAAATTTAGAAACAAAGTCAGAAAGGCAAGTGTTGAGCCTTTGACAGGGTACCCCTCCTTCTCGGACCAGGGTGAAAGAGCAGAGGAGGCTGCTGTTCTGCTGAGTTCTTTATTTCACGGTCTCACAGCTGTCTTGAAGGCAGAGTTCGAATGGGGTTACATGATAAAGCCAAGCAGCAGCAGCAGGCAAAACCAGCTTCTTCTATATGCTCCATACACTCTATTTTTTCTTACAGAAGTGTGGATTCCATTTGTTCATTGACCAGTAAGATTAACACACGGTTCTAGTTTTCCTTAAACCCATCCTGGTCTAATTCTAACAGTCGTAAGCCTCACACAAGTGTCATCTGCCCTTGTTCCATAAGGAATCCCTCTACAGACAGGGAGTTGTCACCGGCCCCGTGCTCATGGGCTGCAGGGGACACCTGCACTGAGGAGGAAATGGAAATGGGAAAGAGGGAACTGCAACCTGATGGGACGCACCTCTGGCACCACATTTCCTCTTCTTCCTGCTGTCCTGGAAAACCCCAAGTAAATCCAGTCCCTCAGACCTTGCACCCCTGAACACCAGGAGAGCCGGTGCTTTACCCAGATCCCAGTGCCCTGCACGGCTGCGCTGACACGAGCACAGGCAGATCGCTCCGCCCAGCACCATCCCTCATTTTCTTCCCATTGCTCCCCAAGCGTCCCCAAACCACCCCAGCGTGTCTGTGCCGGGGCCAGGGCCTGCCCCGAGCCCGACCAGAGGCTGTCACCCAGCCCTGCACCAGCTCCCACCCCCGGGTGAGCTGGGAATGCACTGAGAGCTCGGCTCCCCGGGCTCCCCAGCACCCAAACTGGTCCTCAGACACACAGAAATGCCCAACCTGCCCCTCTGGGCACAGCCAAACACCACAATTCCATCATCCCCAAGCAACTCTGGCACTTGCCTCTTCACCTCTGCCCATTTCCAGTAGCCGGGGCTAGGACCGGGCTGTCAGAAATAGCATTCCCTAGGCAGTTCATCCCAGCGCAGAGGAGAAGAGGAGCCTGTCCCTGACCCACACCATGGGCAGGACAAGGGGGGCCCTAGCTGGCTTTGCCTACTCCAGCACCAAAGCTCTTGGTCCCAAAGATGGGGCGAGTTCAGTGGTTTTTCCTGTCCTGAAAGAGAGCAGAAAAGGGAAGTTAATCCCACTGTGGAATCCAAGACTCCTGCATTTCCTATTTCTGCTCTGATTGCTCACCGTGGAGTTTTAGCCATGGAAAAAAAAGGAGAATGACACCATATCAAATAAAAAGTTGATTAATCCACGTAGGGGCTGTGGACAGGATACAAAGGAGCTTTTCCATGATTTTGGGGCTTGAAGAGGGACTGAATTTCCCTCAAAGCTGGGAAGGGCCTGAGGATAATAAAGCAAGGGAGCAGCTTCATCTCTCCCTGGCAGAGAGCTCGGGGCTCCATTATGGATACAAATCAATCCCAGCAGGATTTCAAAGGGTTTCTTTAGGATGTCAGGTCCCTCTTTATCAGATCCCTGCTGGGATTCAGGGCCTGCCTGGTCACGGGGTGCTTTGATAAGGGCTGGATTTAAATCCCAGATCTGAGAACAGACATGAAAGGTCCCTGGGTTTCTGGGGGGTTGAAAAACTCAAGCTGGATTCGCTGCAGAGCTGAAAAATCAGGGTAAGAGAGAGCAAGGAGTGGCCAGCAGGCCCAGGCTCCTGATCACGCCCCTGGGATCCATGGGATCCATAGGATCCACGGCCTCTGGCACGCTGCTCCAGCACCCTGCAGGGTGACTGACAGCCGGGCAGGGGAAGGAGCCACCAGCAGCTCTGCCATGTGCACCATCATTCACCTTGCACGTGGCCTAAACAGCCACCAAGCACTGATGGACTGACTGAGCCGAAAATATCGGAGAGATCTCAGTTTGCACTCCAAATTCCCTGCAGCCTGTTCCCTTCCTGATCCATCCCTTGAAGCAGCAAGAGTGGAATTCCTTCCATCGTTGCTCTTTCCCTCCTGTTTTCCACTCAACAAGAAAAAGAGCAGCCACGTGAACAGGAGTAAAAGCCCCAAACCCACAAAAAAGCACATTCTCAGCATCACTAATCCCTGCCAAACTGCCAGGAACCTTCCAAAACTACATCCAAGCTTGGAAACAGGGATCCAGTTGTTTGTTTAAGCAGCTATTGATCCAGTCTCTTCCAGCTAATTAAACTATTCACTATTTAAACTCATTAAACTGCTCATCCTGCTCCTGGCAGCCAGAGGCAAAGAAGAAATCGTGTCTAGATTAAATGGTGTTGGTGAATGTGCCCATCCCAGTCCTTGGAGAGGTTGGAATTGCATCCCTGTTCCTCTGATCTCTTTTCCTTCCTTTTTCTTGGAGTGATTCCCACCCGGATTCCTCAGCTCCAGCTCTCTGAGCAGCCTCAGGGGGAGCATTTCATCCCCTTGGAGCCAACTCCATTTGTTGCATCCTTCATGCCTCAACCACCCCTAAAAGCAGGCAAGTGCTGATGGGCAGTGCAGCTGCTTCCACTTGGGAATGTTTCCAGTGGAACAGGGAGGGAATTCTGAGAAGCTTCCACCCACTGCACGTTATTGCTGGATAAGAGGTGAGGCAGCAAAGGATCAACAAAGGGAGATTTCAGCAAGACAAAGTCCAGACAGAGAGGCTGCAAGTGTGGCTGGGGCTGCTAAACTGGGAAAACTGCAAGGTCAGGCTGTGGGAACATGGATTATACTGAGGTCTGGAACTGGTGTTGGGAAGAGAGGGAGAAGGAGAAGGAGAAGGAGAAGGAGAAGGAGAAGGAGAAGGAGAAGGAGAAGGAGAAGGAGAAGGAGAAGGAGAAGGAGAGAAAGAGCCCAAAGTAACTGCACAGTGAATTTCCTTACCATGAGCCAGGCTCATTCCCTGAGCTGACCAATATCTCCGAGCTCCCCTTCATGGCACAGCCCTGCCAGTAAAGAACAGAAGTTCCTGCTGCTCCCACTGGAATTCTGTAGCGTGCCTGGCATTCCATACGTTCTGCTGCCTGAGAATTCCTGCAGCCGTCCTCGGGAAGAGCAGTTCACTGCCACAGGAGGAACAAGAGGAAAGCAGCTGCCACTCTCAGGTTCTGTGCCCTGTAAAAAGTAAAACCAGATAAAGATCAAAGCTCCATAAAGCTGGAACCATCTCCAACCTCGGGACAGCACTTCTGTGGGAAAAGTGTGGATGGGCAATTAGGAAGGAGATCATCATGCAAATGGGTAAGGGGGGGAATTAAATTCTGCTGCTTTCTGATTGAGGCCTGCTTCAATTTGCAGCCTTTATAATATCAGTTTAATGGGACTTTTTGTGCTTTAAAGAGGTTTTTATTAGCTGGGGGTTGTCCCTGCCTGGACTGAGGCACAGCACAATGAGTCTCCTGCCTCCTGAAGCCGTGTCATTATCCCAGCATCTGAAATTAAAAACCAGCACTCTGGGAAACCTCTCTACTCTGAGGAGAAGTGTGAGGAGCGTTTGGGTCTGTGGAAAGCCTGGAACAGCTCTGAGAGACACCAAACATCCTGTGGATCCCAATAAACAGCAAAACATTCCAGCAGCTCCTTCCAACACTGCCCTTGTAGGGAACTCTGTCACCCCAGTGGGTATTTGTGGGAGTAAGGAAGAAATCCCACTAATGACCTCAGTGTGATCACCTCTGGTTCGTCTGGGGATAAATCTCCTTTATCCTTCTGGGAGAATAAAGGAATCCAATGCTGCCTTAATCCCCAGCTCCTCAGAGTCTGCATTTCCAGAATCCATCTCCTGGCCCAGCATGGGAAGGGTTGTCCAGCGCTGGAACAGCTGCCCAGGGCAGTGGTGGAGTCACCAACCCTGGAAGTGCTCATAAAATACATGGATATGGCACTTGAGTGTTCATAAAATACCTGGGGAAATACATGGGTAAATATAGGAATAAATACATGGGTAAATACATGGATAAACATATGGATAAATATAGGGATAAATATGTAGGGATAAATATGTATGGATAAATACATGGCACTTGAGGTCATGGGTTGGTGTGACCATGGTGGTGGTTGATGTTTGGACTTGATGATGCTAAAGGCCTTTGCCAGCCTCAACAACCCCAGGATTCCATGATTTTCTGCCTTTTTCTCCTGCACTGGGGCTGAGAAACTCCTTGAGCGGAGCAGCAGTGGGAGCAGGGAGCCACAGGCTGCACATCAGAGCTCTGCAGGCACTTTTAATCCACCTCTCTTCATGTTCATGGAAGATGGCACAGGAAATCTCTCAGCCCCAAAGCATCTCCCCAGCTCTGCACACCCAGGACAAAGCCGAGGTGAATGATCCCCTCCAAGCTCCTTCCAGAGCCATTCCAGCGGCAACCAGAGGCAGCAGTTCCTAGAGAAACGGCTCCTATCCAATTCAGGAGCCTTCCCTTGGGGAGGAGGCATCCATTTCCCCTTCTACCTGTCATTCTTCTTCATTCATGGACTCAATAAGGCAGGAAATCTGGCAGGCTTGAAGTAAAAAACGAGCTGTTCACAGCAAAGAGAGCCTCAGCGGGTAAAAAAAAAAAAACAAACCCCAAACTGTTGGAATCAAGATGAAGTTAATAGGAGCAAAAATAAATAGAAACAGACCCTAAATGTAAATGAACATTACATCACCACTGGCATTTCAGCTCCTTTTCAAATACAGAAATAGCAGCAGATTTAACTTGCAGAAAGTTGCTGTGTTCACACAGCCAGAGCTGCTTCAGGGGCACAGCCCTGAACCTTCTGCTCCCCAAAACAACTCAAGACTCGAGAAAGGAGAAACAGGGATCAGGCAGAGGGGGAAAATCCCAACTTCCCGGTCAAAAGAGGTTAAGAGAAATACAATTCCATCCCTTAACCCTGTGGAGATGGGATCTGTTGGCGTTTGCCAGCTCCAGAGGAGTTCACTCCACCTCGGGCAGATCGGAGGTGAAAGCAAATAATGCAACTGCAGCCCCGGAGAAGGCTGAGCTCTTAATTGACAGAGATTCCAGAGAGAGGGAAATAACCTCCAGTACCATTTGGGCAGCAGGTTTCTCTCCCAGCTGCCACCTCAAATCCTCGAGATCCCCGTTGGCCACCCAAAATTCCAGGCACCATTTCCAGCCTGGAAACAAACTCGGAGTGCTCTCAGAGTGAGACCTTAAAGCTGGAGCACCTCAGCCCCCACACCTGCTCAATCCCTGCTCTCCCAGGGGCTCAGCCTGGAGAAAAGGAGGCTCCAGAGAGACCTTTTCTCTCTCTGGAATTCCCTGACAGGAGGGGGCAGCTGGGGGGGGGGGGGGGGGCCCTCTGCTCCCAGGGAACAGGGACAGAAGTTCTGAGTCATTTCAGGGAGTGAAGAGTTACAGGGCAGGAAACAAAGGCAGCTGAAGAAGATCTGAGACGATTTTCCCTTATTCTTACACACCTCAGACATTCAATTTTGTCCAAGTTTGTGTCTCGAATTTAAACCCAACTCCTTCCCTGTGGGAAGGAGGAGATGATCCCGGCCTGCCATGTGCCAGAGCGAGAGTGACAGAGGGAAGGATGTTACTTGGGGAAGGGTGGCACACTGACATTTCATCGTGGCTGATATGGCAGAGAGACTTCATTTTTTTTAACAGCAAAAGCTTCAATATTTCACAAAATCTGTGTTCCCTGTGATTATTTGTAAAGCATTGTGGATGGGCTTGGCACTTCCCTGACAGAAACACTGGCAGGGCTCTGCCTGGAGGGATCTATAATTGGAGATGGGAAGAGTGGATGGGAGGACAGAGATGCAGCAGAGGGAGATCAGAAAGAGAATTACGAATTCTTTCATTATTTTCTGGATTTTTTGGGTTCTTTTAATGTGATCCATTTTAAATCCAGGCTTAAGATCTGATTCAACTTCAGATTTTTTTTGCTGCCCAAACTTTCTTCTGTCCCTGGCCGGAGCAGTGTCATAGGTTAGCAAGCATAGTCCCGGAAGGGACGTCCTTGCTAAGGGGTGCTTACAGTTTCCTCTGGGAACTGATAGAACCTATCAGCTGGCCAGTTTGAATATGGACAATTCTCTAAGCCACTTAAAGTTGTGAACACCTCTGTGATCCACATTTAAGAATAGGCAAACTCCCCCTCCAAGCTCTCTCTCATTTCCGGCGCTGGCACAGGTGGCTGCAGGCCTTGTGTGGGGGCCAGCGGGCCCGGCCAGGCCCTGCTTGGGCCAGGCCGGGCCGGGCCACGGCCATCCTGGAGCCATGGACCTGTTCCAGCCGTGGAACCCCCCCCACTGCCTTGCCGTGGGCAGCCGGAGCGGCTCGGCTCTCCCCCCTCTCCACTGCGATAAGAAAAATTCAACATTCCAGCTGCAAAGCTGCAAGGCCGAGGTGAGATTAACCCTTTTACTGCTGTGAAGAGCTGAAAACCTGAGGGAAGAGAGAGAGGAGATGCTTAAAGCTGAAATTCTGTTGTGAAGCTATGATATATCAGAGTATCCTGTTGTAATTCCATGAAGATATGGGGGGTGGAGTGTTCAACTCGTAAGCAAAAGCACCTGCGCCGAGATAGGCAGATGCTGACGCAGCTGTAATTTCATGAGAAGTTTGGACAGGGAGAGATGAACCAGATGAGGACTTTTGCTCTAAACGGGAAAGGAGAAAACCTCAGTCCCTAGAGATGAACCAGATGAGGACTTTTGCTCCAAATGGGAAAGGAGAAAACCTCAGTACCTAGAGATGCTCCCAGAGATAGTCTTAACGATGAAGATGATGAAGACCCTTTGCTCCCAGGGAAGGAGAAGGGCCTCTGGTTTTGTTTCTGAATGGCTCAACCTTAAAATTGTACCCCAAGAAACTTCAAGAGTGGACCCTCGAAAGCAGTTGCGGGAAAAGCTGCAAGTTGGGGGAAAGGACTCACACGCAGGCAGAGAGACTCCTCTTCCTAAATGGACTGAACAATATTTGGAAGTGGGCGGCTCTCTCGTTGTGATAATGTTTTCATAGCATGAGCAAGAAGAGACTCCTCTTTCTAAATGGACTAAACAAGGTTATTATGGAAGTGGTAAACAGACTGAACATCTCAAGGGTTGTCTTTTTACATTGTCAGTGGGAGAAGGGAGGAAGGTGGGGGAAGGAGGAGAGTTCTGAAGGTGGTATAATTTTTTTTTCTTCCCTCTTTTAGGTCTGTTAATAAACTTTATATTCTTTCAAGTTTGGTGACTGCTTTGCATTTCTCCTAATTCTTATCTCACAGCAGATAAACAGTAATGAGTATTTTGGACCAAACCACTACAAGCAGAAAACCAAAATTTCAAAATTCCTCATGAAATAAATAGGAGGGTGGTGTGGGAACAGCCTCACTTTCCCAGGTGGAAACACTTCCCTCCGGGTTTATCATTCTGGGAACAATTCTGGCCCAAAGAAGGGGAAGCACAGAGTGGCACTGCCAGGGTGTGACACGGCCAGGGCACAAGGAGGCCCTGGGTTCTCCTCCAGGTTTGTTTGTGGAAGGTTTGGGGTGGTTTGGGGTGGCTGAAGGGTTTCTGACAGCATTAATTGGGAGTCAATCCCCCTACGGATCCCCATTCCCAGTTCTCCCAGGAAGCTCCTGCAATGGTCTCTAAGGGGTTAATGGAATATCTGCTTTTCCCTGCACGGATGACGGGGCCCAAAGCACTTCCCTGGCCCTGCAGGAGCCCCAGCACTGAAAATCCCCGAGCAACACCTCGGAGCTGCCACAGGCACCCAGACAGAAGGGGAAGGTGCCCGTTCCCTCAGCTCCCGGCTGCCAGATGGGGGAATATTTTGGGCTTTTGGGAAAAGCGTTGGGTTTCCACCTTTTCCCTGCGTGTGAGGAAGCGCCTGGCACCAGGGAATGCTCTGCTGAGCTGGGAGGCCCCGGCATTCCTGGAGAGAAATCTTTAGGATTAGGTGGGGGATTACACCACCTGCTCCCTTTCCCTGTGGCTGGGGGCACCAGGCTGAGGGCACAGCGGGCGGGATGTGCCGGAGACCCAAATCCCACTGGAACCACGGCGTTTTCCATCCCCTTGGGTCCAATTCCGGGCAGGAGCAGCACCTGGAGGACAAAGCTGCGCGGCAGCCGAATGCCGGGTGACAAAACCCCTGAAAAACAGGCTTGAGGAAGTGGCTGGGTGGAAGGGTGAGCTGAGGGAGGTGGTAATTAGAGCACTGGGGGAAGGTGGTAATTAGAGCACTGGGGGAAGGTGGTAATTAGAGCACTGGGGGAAGGTGGTAATTGGCTCTGCTGCTCACCGTGGCTCAGCCTTGAGCTGTCACTCACCCACTCCTGGAGCCTGTGGAACATGTTCCTGTCCCATCTGCGAGGGAAACGCTTCCCCTTCCCTCTTCCTGCAAAAGCAGAGGAATCCTTGTCCCTGGATGACCAAGGCCGGGCCAGGGGTGGAGATGCCATCCCTGCAAGGCTTCAAAAACCGTGGATGTGGCGCTGGAGGACAGGGGTGGCTGGGGAGCGTGCTGGTGGGGCTGGGTTGAGGGTTGGACTTGGCGATCCCAAAGGTCTTTTCCAGATATTCTCCTGCAAATGGAATGTTTATATAATAAAGCACACAATTTGGAGCTCGTTAAACAGTTATATTTCAGTCAAAACTCTGCACATAATCTCTTCATGAGGGGTTTTGAATTCCACCTCCCCTCTGCAGCAGCGATCCCGTGATTCCAACACGGATCTCCAGTCCCCTTTGGCATTTTCTGATTTCCAGGCAACATCTCATGGCCTCAAAAGCCTTGGTAGACTTAATCAAAGCTGGGCTGAGTCTAAAGTGGACTCGAGCACAACGTTCAGGTGCAATGGATGCTGCTGGAATGGGGGCTCTAATGCCAGGTGTCACATCCTCCCAAACTTCCAGCTCCCGGAACTAGAAAGGAGCTTTAATGGATGGAAAAGAAATCCCCAAACCACAACCTGAGAATGAGTTAATGACTTGGAAATCACCGGGAAGGGCAAAGCGTGGGGGCTGGAAGTCAAAGGGGTTCAGAGTTGGCCTCAGGTGCTGGTGCAAGGATGACACGAGGAGGGGAGGTGGAGGTTGCACTGGTTCCTCTCCCGAGGCAGCCGATGGCATTCCGCAGTGGGAAATGCAGGGAAAAGAAATCCAAAATTCAGAACTGGCTCAGGAGAGCCAGCAGCTGCCTGGGAACACCAGCGGGAGCAGAGACAAGGAGCAGGACAAGGAGAAGGCAGGAAAGGAGAAGCCACTCGGGCTTCTGAGATGGCTTCCAGGGGAGGGGGAAGGGAGCCCTTCCCGTGCCTCAAATACCGGGAGCACAGCAGCAAAGGGATGTGTGTGACAGGGATGTGCAGGACCGGAGGGCACCGGCTGGAATCTCCCTGGACACAGGTGATGCAGCTCCCTCAGGGCACACCTCACCCCAGCCAGGGTGCAGGGATGGCTCTGCCCAGGCTCAGCTGCGCCTCTGGAAACGCCAAATCCCAGCTCCCTGCCCTGGAGCTGCCTCCTTCCTGCCGGGAAAGGAAAAGCAGGACTGAATTTTCCAGGTCCCCCCCACCTGGTTCTGTCTCAGCTTTGAGCTGGAACTTCCTCAAACCTCCCAAGCCAGTCCCAGCCTTTCCCACCAATTTCCTCTGTGGAACCTAAGCAGCCGCACCTCCCTCTCTCTAAATAATCAGAACATTGGCAGGGCTGCTCTCTCCACACTTTAATTCTCTCCACAGTTCAATTTTCTCCTTTCAGAGGTATTAGGAGCTGTTTGCACTTCAGTTTTTTCAGGCTCTGTGCTTTGCTCCTCTGTTCCCAGGCACCAGTTCTCCCTGAGCTGCTCCCTACCTTGTTTAAGAGTTCATTTGTTTGGAGCTCCTTGGAAGCAGCCGCAGGCACTGAGGAGATGCCAATTAGTGTCAGGGCAGTTAACTGGGGGGGGGGGGGGAAGGAAACAGGACTTTAAACTGCTCCAAGGTCTGTTCCTCCTGCACTGGGAAATACAGGGAGCACCTGAGCTGCTCAGCTGGGCTGCTTTAGGGTGCAGAGGTGAATTTGGAGCTGATTTATTTGGGGTGCTCAGCAGATGTTGGCCATGATCTCTGCACGTGCAATCCCAGCTGCTCTGCCAGGATGGAGCCTTCCTTAGCTCCCAATAAATCTCAAACCACTCCTTAGCTCCTCATAAACCTGAAACCAGAAGGTCGGCACAGCAGCCTCCTGAGAAGTAGCATTTTGACAGGGATTTTTTCTGAACCATTAACTTTTGTTTGCTGGAGCTTTCCCTGCAAAGCGCTGGATCTGCATCCCGACACGTTCGGGTGGGATTCCTCAGCGCCGCGTCTCGTCCTAAAAATACTCTGAAAAAGGAGATTTGTCCTCTCTAGGTACACTCTGCCCTGTAACAGAGAAAGCCTTTGGAAAGGATTGATGCCGGTCTTATCACATTCATGTATATTTTAATTATGATTATCAGCAGAAGTCATAATTAATGACAATGGAATATCTCCATATTAACAGCTATCAGGAACAGCCCACACAATTTCATGGGGGTGACCTCAGTGCTTCTGTGGGAATCTCAGCCCAATTCCCAGCTGTCCAAAGGCTCCTTTTGCTGGCACTGATCCCACTTTCAGCAGAACTGTGCAGCTCAGTGATATTAAAGTCAGCAAAACTCTCAAGTATAAACCCATTTCCCAGGTTTCTTCACGAGGGAGTGTTCCTGAGGTCAGCCCTGCACCGTTTGCTTCAGAGGACTTCAGCCTCCCGTGCTGGCACAGAGCTCCAAGGGAAGCAAAGTGCCCCAGGAAAGCTGCGCTGGGGGAGAACAAACACCACAAAAACTGGGATTTGCTGGCACAGGGGCTTGGACATCACACATCCTTCCCTGTTCTTGGGTAACAGAGTTATCACAGATCTCCTGAGTAGCTACACCAGTAAAAAAGTGACTTTTCCAGCCCAGATGCAGCTGCATAAGCGTTCGGAGTGGCAAAATGAAAAGAATGTAAAAATCCCACCATGGAGTGAGATGGTGCCGCCTCCTGCACCTGGGCCACCATGGAACACTCCAGGCTGGGGGAAGAGGGACTGGAAAACTGGGAAAGGCCCTGGGGGTGCTGGGGAAAGCAGCTGGACAGGAGCTGGGTGTGCCCAGGTGGGCAAAGCCAAGGGCACCTGGGATGTGCCAGCTCGGGGTGACAGCAGGGCCGGGGCAGTGCCCGTCCCTGTGCTGGCACTGCTGAGGCATCTCCAGTGCTGGGGGCAGCTCTGGGACAAGAGGGACACGGAGGGGCTGGAGCGAGTCCAGGCAAGGGAACGGAGCTGGCAAGGGGCTGGAGAGTTCCTGAGAGAGCTGGGAAAGGGGCACAGCCTGCAGCAAAGGAGGCTCAGGGGGGACCTTGTGGCTCTGCACAAGTCCCTGACAGGAGGGAGCAGCCGGGGGGGGCTGGCTCTGCTCCCAGGGAACAGGGACAGGAGGAGAGGGAACGGCCTCAGGCTGGGCCAGGGGAGGCTCAGGGTGGATATTGGGGAAATTCCTAAATGGAAAGGGCGCTCAGGCCTTGGCACAGCTGCCCAGGGAGGTTTGGAGTGCCCACCCCTGGGAGTGTTCCAACACCTGTGGCTGTGGCATGGGCGGACGTGGTCAGCGCTGGCCGTGCTGGTGCTGGTTGCACTCAGTGATCTCCGAGGTCTTTTCCAACCTTGATTCCGCTCTCAAGGCAGCCCCACGGAGGAGCAGCACAAAAGGCACCCCCAGGCTGCGAGCGGAGGGTTCAGAACACGCTGCGGCAGCAGGAACGAAGCTCTGCAGGATGAAACTGAAAAGGGGAGAAACGCCGGGCTCTGTGAAAGGGAACAACTGAGAGAGCCACAAAGGAGCCACCAAACTTCTCACAGGGGACACCACCAGCAGCACAGGTGTGAAGGGACTTCTTTTTGCCCCAGAAGTGTGAATCCACAGCCCAAGCCACGTGCACACACTGCAGATGTGAAGTGTATTTTTACTGCCAGCAAGCACTTGGCAATAAAAAAACCTCAGCCCCAAAGCTTGATGTCTAAACAGCAACACACAAGTTCTAAGCCAGCTGTCGAGAGAAACAAAACACAGCAAAAACAAAGCAGAAAGGGAGCAAAACCTTGTCACACTGGCTGTGTTTCCGAGCGTGACAGCTTCTGCCATGCTGGGAATGCAGCACCAAACACAAAAATCCTACTGCAACTCCTGGATCCCATAGCAGGAAGGACATGGAGATTCCCCGTGGGAATCAGGGATGCAGGACTCGGCTGTGCTGCCATCACTCCCTCAGGAATAGCCAGGTTTAGCTCATTCTGTCTGCCCAGAGAGGGGGATTTGCCCCTGGATGCCCTGGAATGTTCCAGGCCAGGCTGCACACTGGGGCTGGGAGCAGCCCGGGACAGTGGGAGGTGTCCCTGCCCGTGGCAGCGCTGGCACTGGATGAGCTTGAAGGTCCTTCCAAGCCCAAATGGTTCTGTGAGTCTTAGAGCCCTGAAATTCTCATGACAGAGGTGGAAGTGCAAGAGCTTAAGGTCCCTTCCCAAAAAAACCCCATTGCACGACTCTGCAGCTTCTGGAGCCCTGGGTCCATGGAAATGCAGTTGCAGAGGAGCTCCGAGGAAATGGGTGTTTTGGGGAGAGCAGAGTGGCTGGAAGAGAGGAACAGGAACAGTCTCCTCGAGCAAGCCCTTGTGTCTCAGGGAGCGGGATCGGCTCGCTCCTAACGCACCTGGTGACTCCCAGAGCGGGGGATGGAAATGCAGCCCAGGTCCGAAAGAAACCTCTGCGCATCATGCGCGGGCGCGCTGCCCCGCGGCGCGGGGCCCACGCGCGGGCACGGCCGCGCGGGCGCGGTGGCTACTGCGCATGCGCGGGCGCGCTGGCCCTACCCCCCCCCCCCCCTCCCACTGCTCATGCGCGGGAACGCTGGGCCCCCCCCACTCCACTGCGCATGCGCGGGCGCGGTGGCTAATGCGCATGCGCGGGCGCGGTGGCTAATGCGCATGCGCGGGCGCGGTGGCTACAGCGCATGCGCGGGCGCGGGGGCTACTGCGCATGCGCGGGCGCGGGGGCTACTGCGCATGCGCGGGCGGGGTGGCTACGGCGCATCCGCGGGCGCGGTGGCTACTGCGCATGCGCGGGCGCGGGGGCTACGGCGCGTGCGCGAGCGCGGGGGCTACTGCGCATGCGCGGGCGCGGGGGCTTCTGCGCATGCGCGGGCTCGCTGGGTCTACTGCGCATGCGCGGGCGCGCTGGCCCTAGCCCTCCTCCCACTGCTCATGCGCGGGCACGCTGGGCCCCCCCCGCCCTACTGCGCATGCGCGGGCGCGGTGGCTACTGCGCATGCGCGGGCGCGGGGGCTACTGCGCATGCGCGGGCGCGGGGGCTACTGCGCATGCGCGGGCGCGCTGGCTACCCCCCTCGCGCATACGCGGGCGCGCCGGCCCCCCCCACACCACTGCGCATGCGCTGGCGCTCTGGGCCCCTCCCCCCCACTGCGCATGCGCAGGCGCGCCTGCCCGCCCCCCCCCCCCCCCCCACCACTGCGCATACGCGGGCACGCTGGGCCCCCCCCCCACCCCCCCCACTGCGCATGCGCGGGCGCCCTGGGCCCGTCCCTGTGCTGGCGCTGCTGGGGCACCTGCAGTGCTGGCAGCACCTCTGGGACAAGAGGGACACGGAGGGGCTGGAGCGAGTCCAGGCAAGGGAACGGAGCTGGCAAGGGGCTGGAGAGTTCCTGAGAGAGCTGGGAAAGGGGCACAGCCTGCAGCAAAGGAGGCTCAGGGGGGTCCTTGTGGCTCTGCACAAGTCCCTGACAGGAGGGAGCAGCCGGGGGGGGCTGGCTCTGCTCCCAGGGAACAGGGACAGGAGGAGAGGGAACGGCCTCAGGCTGGGCCAGGGGAGGCTCAGGGTGGATATTGGGGAAATTCCTAAATGGAAAGGGCGCTCAGGCCTTGGCACAGCTGCCCAGGGAGGTTTGGAGTGCCCACCCCTGGGAGTGTTCCAACACCTGTGGCTGTGGCATGGGCGGACGTGGTCAGCGCTGGCCGTGCTGGTGCTGGTTGCACTCAGTGATCTCCGAGGTCTTTTCCAACCTTGATTCCGCTCTCAAGGCAGCCCCACGGAGGAGCAGCACAAAAGGCACCCCCAGGCTGCGAGCGGAGGGTTCAGAACACGCTGCGGCAGCAGGAACGAAGCTCTGCAGGATGAAACTGAAAAGGGGAGAAACGCCGGGCTCTGTGAAAGGGAACAACTGAGAGAGCCACAAAGGAGCCACCAAACTTCTCACAGGGGACACCACCAGCAGCACAGGTGTGAAGGGACTTCTTTTTGCCCCAGAAGTGTGAATCCACAGCCCAAGCCACGTGCACACACTGCAGATGTGAAGTGTATTTTTACTGCCAGCAAGCACTTGGCAATAAAAAAACCTCAGCCCCAAAGCTTGATGTCTAAACAGCAACACACAAGTTCTAAGCCAGCTGTCGAGAGAAACAAAACACAGCAAAAACAAAGCAGAAAGGGAGCAAAACCTTGTCACACTGGCTGTGTTTCCGAGCGTGACAGCTTCTGCCATGCTGGGAATGCAGCACCAAACACAAAAATCCTACTGCAACTCCTGGATCCCATAGCAGGAAGGACATGGAGATTCCCCGTGGGAATCAGGGATGCAGGACTCGGCTGTGCTGCCATCACTCCCTCAGGAATAGCCAGGTTTAGCTCATTCTGTCTGCCCAGAGAGGGGGATTTGCCCCTGGATGCCCTGGAATGTTCCAGGCCAGGCTGCACACTGGGGCTGGGAGCAGCCCGGGACAGTGGGAGGTGTCCCTGCCCGTGGCAGCGCTGGCACTGGATGAGCTTGAAGGTCCTTCCAAGCCCAAATGGTTCTGTGAGTCTTAGAGCCCTGAAATTCTCATGACAGAGGTGGAAGTGCAAGAGCTTAAGGTCCCTTCCCAAAAAAACCCCATTGCACGACTCTGCAGCTTCTGGAGCCCTGGGTCCATGGAAATGCAGTTGCAGAGGAGCTCCGAGGAAATGGGTGTTTTGGGGAGAGCAGAGTGGCTGGAAGAGAGGAACAGGAACAGTCTCCTCGAGCAAGCCCTTGTGTCTCAGGGAGCGGGATCGGCTCGCTCCTAACGCACCTGGTGACTCCCAGAGCGGGGGATGGAAATGCAGCCCAGGTCCGAAAGAAACCTCTGCGCATCATGCGCGGGCGCGCTGCCCCGCGGCGCGGGGCCCACGCGCGGGCACGGCCGCGCGGGCGCGGTGGCTACTGCGCATGCGCGGGCGCGCTGGCCCTACCCCCCCCCCCCCCCCCCCACTGCTCATGCGCGGGAACGCTGGGCCCCCCCCCACTCCACTGCGCATGCGCGGGCGCGGTGGCTAATGCGCATGCGCGGGCGCGGTGGCTAATGCGCATGCGCGGGCGCGGTGGCTACAGCGCATGCGCGGGCGCGGGGGCTACTGCGCATGCGCGGGCGCGGGGGCTACTGCGCATGCGCGGGCGGGGTGGCTACGGCGCATCCGCGGGCGCGGTGGCTACTGCGCATGCGCGGGCGCGGGGGCTACGGCGCATGCGCGAGCGCGGGGGCTACTGCGCATGCGCGGTCGCGGGGGCTTCTGCGCATGCGCGGGCTCGCTGGGTCTACTGCGCATGCGCGGGCGCGCTGGCCCTACCCCCCCTCCCACTGCTCATGCTCGGGCGCGCTGGGCCCCCCCACCTTACTGCGCATGCTCGGGCGCAGTGGCTGCGGAGCATGCGCGGGCGCGGTGGCTACAGCGCATGCGCGGGCGCGGGGGCTACTGCGCATGCGCGGGCGCGGGGGCTACTGCGCATGCGCGGGCGGGGTGGCTACGGCGCATCCGCGGGCGCGGTGGCTACTGCGCATGCGCGGGCGCGGGGGCTACGGCGCATGCGCGAGCGCGGGGGCTACTGCGCATGCGCGGTCGCGGGGGCTTCTGCGCATGCGCGGGCTCGCTGGGTCTACTGCGCATGCGCGGGCGCGCTGGCCCTACCCCCCCTCCCACTGCTCATGCTCGGGCGCGCTGGGCCCCCCCACCTTACTGCGCATGCTCGGGCGCAGTGGCTGCGGAGCATGCGCGGGCGCGGTGGCTACCGCGCATGCGCGGGCGCGCTGGCCCTACCCCCCCCCCCCCCCCCCACTGCTCATGCGCGGGAACGCTGGGCCCCCCCACTCCACTGCGCATGCGCGGGCGCGGTGGCTAATGCGCATGCGCGGGCGCGGTGGCTACTGCGCATGCGCGGGCGCGGTGGCTAATGCGCATGCGCGGGCGCGGTGGCTACGGCGCATCCGCGGGCGCGGTGGCTACTGCGCATGCGCGGGCGCGGGGGCTACTGCGCATGCGCGGGCGCGGGGGCTACTGCGCATGCCCGGGCGCCCTGGGTCTACTGCGCATGCGCGGGCGCGCTGGCCCTACCCCCCCTCCCACTGCTCATGCGCGTGCGCGCTGGGCCCCCCCCACCCCACTGCGCATGCTCGGGCGCAGTGGCTACGGCGCATGCGCGGGCGCGCTGGGTCTACTGCGCATGCGCGGGCGCGGTGGCTACTGCGCATGCGCGGGCGCGGTGGCTACTGCGCATGCGCGGGCGCGGGGGCTACGGCGCATGCGCGGGCGCGGTGGCTACGGCGCATGCGCGGGCGCGGGGGCTACGGAGCATGCGCGGGCGCGGGGGCTACTGCGCATGCGCGGGCGCGGGGGCTACTGCGCATGCGCGGGCGCGCTGGCTACCCCCCTCGCGCATACGCGGGCGCGCCGGCCCCCCCCACACCACTGCGCATGCGCTGGCGCTCTGGGCCCCTCCCCCCCACTGCGCATGCGCAGGCGCGCCTGCCCGCCCCCCCCCCCCCCCCACCACTGCGCATACGCGGGCACGCTGGGCCCCCCCCCCACCCCCCCCACTGCGCATGCGCGGGCGCCCTGGGCCCGTCCCTGTGCTGGCGCTGCTGGGGCACCTGCAGTGCTGGCAGCACCTCTGGGACAAGAGGGACACGGAGGGGCTGGAGCGAGTCCAGGCAAGGGAACGGAGCTGGCAAGGGGCTGGAGAGTTCCTGAGAGAGCTGGGAAAGGGGCACAGCCTGCAGCAAAGGAGGCTCAGGGGGGTCCTTGTGGCTCTGCACAAGTCCCTGACAGGAGGGAGCAGCCGGGGGGGGCTGGCTCTGCTCCCAGGGAACAGGGACAGGAGGAGAGGGAACGGCCTCAGGCTGGGCCAGGGGAGGCTCAGGGTGGATATTGGGGAAATTCCTAAATGGAAAGGGCGCTCAGGCCTTGGCACAGCTGCCCAGGGAGGTTTGGAGTGCCCACCCCTGGGAGTGTTCCAACACCTGTGGCTGTGGCATGGGCGGACGTGGTCAGCGCTGGCCGTGCTGGTGCTGGTTGCACTCAGTGATCTCCGAGGTCTTTTCCAACCTTGATTCCGCTCTCAAGGCAGCCCCACGGAGGAGCAGCACAAAAGGCACCCCCAGGCTGCGAGCGGAGGGTTCAGAACACGCTGCGGCAGCAGGAACGAAGCTCTGCAGGATGAAACTGAAAAGGGGAGAAACGCCGGGCTCTGTGAAAGGGAACAACTGAGAGAGCCACAAAGGAGCCACCAAACTTCTCACAGGGGACACCACCAGCAGCACAGGTGTGAAGGGACTTCTTTTTGCCCCAGAAGTGTGAATCCACAGCCCAAGCCACGTGCACACACTGCAGATGTGAAGTGTATTTTTACTGCCAGCAAGCACTTGGCAATAAAAAAACCTCAGCCCCAAAGCTTGATGTCTAAACAGCAACACACAAGTTCTAAGCCAGCTGTCGAGAGAAACAAAACACAGCAAAAACAAAGCAGAAAGGGAGCAAAACCTTGTCACACTGGCTGTGTTTCCGAGCGTGACAGCTTCTGCCATGCTGGGAATGCAGCACCAAACACAAAAATCCTACTGCAACTCCTGGATCCCATAGCAGGAAGGACATGGAGATTCCCCGTGGGAATCAGGGATGCAGGACTCGGCTGTGCTGCCATCACTCCCTCAGGAATAGCCAGGTTTAGCTCATTCTGTCTGCCCAGAGAGGGGGATTTGCCCCTGGATGCCCTGGAATGTTCCAGGCCAGGCTGCACACTGGGGCTGGGAGCAGCCCGGGACAGTGGGAGGTGTCCCTGCCCGTGGCAGCGCTGGCACTGGATGAGCTTGAAGGTCCTTCCAAGCCCAAATGGTTCTGTGAGTCTTAGAGCCCTGAAATTCTCATGACAGAGGTGGAAGTGCAAGAGCTTAAGGTCCCTTCCCAAAAAAACCCCATTGCACGACTCTGCAGCTTCTGGAGCCCTGGGTCCATGGAAATGCAGTTGCAGAGGAGCTCCGAGGAAATGGGTGTTTTGGGGAGAGCAGAGTGGCTGGAAGAGAGGAACAGGAACAGTCTCCTCGAGCAAGCCCTTGTGTCTCAGGGAGCGGGATCGGCTCGCTCCTAACGCACCTGGTGACTCCCAGAGCGGGGGATGGAAATGCAGCCCAGGTCCGAAAGAAACCTCTGCGCATCATGCGCGGGCGCGCTGCCCCGCGGCGCGGGGCCCACGCGCGGGCACGGCCGCGCGGGCGCGGTGGCTACTGCGCATGCGCGGGCGCGCTGGCCCTACCCCCCCCCCCCCCCCCCCACTGCTCATGCGCGGGAACGCTGGGCCCCCCCCCCACTCCACTGCGCATGCGCGGGCGCGGTGGCTAATGCGCATGCGCGGGCGCGGTGGCTAATGCGCATGCGCGGGCGCGGTGGCTACAGCGCATGCGCGGGCGCGGGGGCTACTGCGCATGCGCGGGCGCGGGGGCTACTGCGCATGCGCGGGCGGGGTGGCTACGGCGCATCCGCGGGCGCGGTGGCTACTGCGCATGCGCGGGCGCGGGGGCTACGGCGCATGCGCGAGCGCGGGGGCTACTGCGCATGCGCGGTCGCGGGGGCTTCTGCGCATGCGCGGGCTCGCTGGGTCTACTGCGCATGCGCGGGCGCGCTGGCCCTACCCCCCCTCCCACTGCTCATGCTCGGGCGCGCTGGGCCCCCCCACCTTACTGCGCATGCTCGGGCGCAGTGGCTGCGGAGCATGCGCGGGCGCGGTGGCTACAGCGCATGCGCGGGCGCGGGGGCTACTGCGCATGCGCGGGCGCGGGGGCTACTGCGCATGCGCGGGCGGGGTGGCTACGGCGCATCCGCGGGCGCGGTGGCTACTGCGCATGCGCGGGCGCGGGGGCTACGGCGCATGCGCGAGCGCGGGGGCTACTGCGCATGCGCGGTCGCGGGGGCTTCTGCGCATGCGCGGGCTCGCTGGGTCTACTGCGCATGCGCGGGCGCGCTGGCCCTACCCCCCCTCCCACTGCTCATGCTCGGGCGCGCTGGGCCCCCCCACCTTACTGCGCATGCTCGGGCGCAGTGGCTGCGGAGCATGCGCGGGCGCGGTGGCTACCGCGCATGCGCGGGCGCGCTGGCCCTACCCCCCCCCCCCCCCCCCCCACTGCTCATGCGCGGGAACGCTGGGCCCCCCCACTCCACTGCGCATGCGCGGGCGCGGTGGCTAATGCGCATGCGCGGGCGCGGTGGCTACTGCGCATGCGCGGGCGCGGTGGCTAATGCGCATGCGCGGGCGCGGTGGCTACGGCGCATCCGCGGGCGCGGTGGCTACTGCGCATGCGCGGGCGCGGGGGCTACTGCGCATGCGCGGGCGCGGGGGCTACTGCGCATGCCCGGGCGCCCTGGGTCTACTGCGCATGCGCGGGCGCGCTGGCCCTACCCCCCCTCCCACTGCTCATGCGCGTGCGCGCTGGGCCCCCCCCACCCCACTGCGCATGCTCGGGCGCAGTGGCTACGGCGCATGCGCGGGCGCGCTGGGTCTACTGCGCATGCGCGGGCGCGGTGGCTACTGCGCATGCGCGGGCGCGGTGGCTACTGCGCATGCGCGGGCGCGGGGGCTACGGCGCATGCGCGGGCGCGGTGGCTACGGCGCATGCGCGGGCGCGGGGGCTACGGAGCATGCGCGGGCGCGGGGGCTACTGCGCATGCGCGGGCGCGGGGGCTACTGCGCATGCGCGGGCGCGCTGGCTACCCCCCTCGCGCATACGCGGGCGCGCCGGCCCCCCCCACACCACTGCGCATGCGCTGGCGCTCTGGGCCCCTCCCCCCCACTGCGCATGCGCAGGCGCGCCTGCCCGCCCCCCCCCCCCCCACCACTGCGCATACGCGGGCACGCTGGGCCCCCCCCACACCCCCCCCACTGCGCATGCGCGGGCGCCCTGGGCCCGTCCCTGTGCTGGCGCTGCTGGGGCACCTGCAGTGCTGGCAGCACCTCTGGGACAAGAGGGACACGGAGGGGCTGGAGCGAGTCCAGGCAAGGGAACGGAGCTGGCAAGGGGCTGGAGAGTTCCTGAGAGAGCTGGGAAAGGGGCACAGCCTGCAGCAAAGGAGGCTCAGGGGGGTCCTTGTGGCTCTGCACAAGTCCCTGACAGGAGGGAGCAGCCGGGGGGGGCTGGCTCTGCTCCCAGGGAACAGGGACAGGAGGAGAGGGAACGGCCTCAGGCTGGGCCAGGGGAGGCTCAGGGTGGATATTGGGGAAATTCCTAAATGGAAAGGGCGCTCAGGCCTTGGCACAGCTGCCCAGGGAGGTTTGGAGTGCCCACCCCTGGGAGTGTTCCAACACCTGTGGCTGTGGCATGGGCGGACGTGGTCAGCGCTGGCCGTGCTGGTGCTGGTTGCACTCAGTGATCTCCGAGGTCTTTTCCAACCTTGATTCCGCTCTCAAGGCAGCCCCACGGAGGAGCAGCACAAAAGGCACCCCCAGGCTGCGAGCGGAGGGTTCAGAACACGCTGCGGCAGCAGGAACGAAGCTCTGCAGGATGAAACTGAAAAGGGGAGAAACGCCGGGCTCTGTGAAAGGGAACAACTGAGAGAGCCACAAAGGAGCCACCAAACTTCTCACAGGGGACACCACCAGCAGCACAGGTGTGAAGGGACTTCTTTTTGCCCCAGAAGTGTGAATCCACAGCCCAAGCCACGTGCACACACTGCAGATGTGAAGTGTATTTTTACTGCCAGCAAGCACTTGGCAATAAAAAAACCTCAGCCCCAAAGCTTGATGTCTAAACAGCAACACACAAGTTCTAAGCCAGCTGTCGAGAGAAACAAAACACAGCAAAAACAAAGCAGAAAGGGAGCAAAACCTTGTCACACTGGCTGTGTTTCCGAGCGTGACAGCTTCTGCCATGCTGGGAATGCAGCACCAAACACAAAAATCCTACTGCAACTCCTGGATCCCATAGCAGGAAGGACATGGAGATTCCCCGTGGGAATCAGGGATGCAGGACTCGGCTGTGCTGCCATCACTCCCTCAGGAATAGCCAGGTTTAGCTCATTCTGTCTGCCCAGAGAGGGGGATTTGCCCCTGGATGCCCTGGAATGTTCCAGGCCAGGCTGCACACTGGGGCTGGGAGCAGCCCGGGACAGTGGGAGGTGTCCCTGCCCGTGGCAGCGCTGGCACTGGATGAGCTTGAAGGTCCTTCCAAGCCCAAATGGTTCTGTGAGTCTTAGAGCCCTGAAATTCTCATGACAGAGGTGGAAGTGCAAGAGCTTAAGGTCCCTTCCCAAAAAAACCCCATTGCACGACTCTGCAGCTTCTGGAGCCCTGGGTCCATGGAAATGCAGTTGCAGAGGAGCTCCGAGGAAATGGGTGTTTTGGGGAGAGCAGAGTGGCTGGAAGAGAGGAACAGGAACAGTCTCCTCGAGCAAGCCCTTGTGTCTCAGGGAGCGGGATCGGCTCGCTCCTAACGCACCTGGTGACTCCCAGAGCGGGGGATGGAAATGCAGCCCAGGTCCGAAAGAAACCTCTGCGCATCATGCGCGGGCGCGCTGCCCCGCGGCGCGGGGCCCACGCGCGGGCACGGCCGCGCGGGCGCGGTGGCTACTGCGCATGCGCGGGCGCGGTGGCCCTACCCCCCCCCCCCCCCCCACTGCTCATGCGCGGGAACGCTGGGCCCCCCCCACTCCACTGCGCATGCGCGGGCGCGGTGGCTAATGCGCATGCGCGGGCGCGGTGGCTAATGCGCATGCGCGGGCGCGGTGGCTAATGCGCATGTGCGGGCGCGGGGGCTACGGCGCATCCGCGGGCGCGGTGGCTACGGCGCATGCGCGGGCGCGGGGGCTACGGAGCATGCGCGGGCGCGGGGGCTACGGAGCATGCGCGGGCGCGGGGGCTACGGAGCATGCGCGGGCGCGCTGGCCCTACCCCCCCTCCCACTGCTCATGCGCGGGCACGCTGGGCCCCCCCACCCCACTGCGCATGCGCGGGCGAGGTGGCTAATGCGCATGCGCGGGCGCTGTGGCTACGGCGCATCCGCGGGCGCGGTTGCTACTGCGCATGCGCGGGCGCGGGGGCTACGGCGCATGTGCGAGCGCGGGGGCTACTGCGCATGCGCGGCCGCGGGGGCTTCTGCGCATGCGCGGGCGGGGTGGCTACGGCGCATCCGCGGGCGCGGTGGCTACTGCGCATGCGCGGGCGCGGGGGCTACGGCGCATGCGCGAGCGCGGGGGCTACTGCGCATGCGCGGGCGCGGGGGCATCTGCGCATGCGCGGGCTCGCTGGGTCTACTGCGCATGCGCGGGCGCGCTGGCCCTACCCCCCCTCCCACTGCTCATGCGCGGGCGCGCTGGGCCCCCCCACCCCACTGCGCATGCTCGGGCGCAGTGGCTGCGGAGCATGCGCGGGCGCGGTGGCTACCGCGCATGCGCGGGCGCGCTGGCCCTACCCCCCCCCCCCCCCCCCCACTGCTCATGCGCGGGAACGCTGGGCCCCCCCACTCCACTGCGCATGCGCGGGCGCGGTGGCTAATGCGCATGCGCGGGCGCGGTGGCTACGGCGCATCCGCGGGCGCGGTGGCTACTGCGCATGCGCGGGCGCGGGGGCTACTGCGCATGCGCGGGCGCGGGGGCTACGGAGCATGCGCGGGCCCGGGGGCTACGGAGCATGCGCGGGCGCGGTGGCTACTGAGCATGCGCGGGCGCGCTGGGTCTACTGCGCATCCGCGGGCGCGCTGGCCCTACCCCCCCTCCCACTGCT
Source organism: Coloeus monedula (assembly GCF_965178545.1). Lineage (NCBI taxonomy): Eukaryota > Metazoa > Chordata > Aves > Passeriformes > Corvidae > Coloeus > Coloeus monedula. The sequence continues at coordinate 136,900 of NW_028120720.1, read as the reverse complement.
CATGCGCGGGCACGCTGGGCCCCCCCACCCCACTGCGCATGCTCGGGCGCGGTGGCTAATGCGCATGCGCGGGCGCGGTGGCTAATGCGCATGCGCGGGCGCGGTGGCTACTGCGCATGCGCGGGCGGGGTGGCTACGGCGCATCCGCGGGCGCGGTGGCTAATGCGCATGCGCGGGCGGGGGCTACTGCGCATGCGCGGGCGCGGGGGCTTCTGCGCATGCGCGGGCTCGCTGGGTCTACTGCGCATGCGCGGGCGCGCTGGCCCTAGCCCTCCTCCCACTGCTCATGCGCGGGCACGCTGGGCCCCCCCGCCCTACTGCGCATGCGCGGGCGCGGTGACTACTGCGCATGCGCGGGCGCGGGGGCTACTGCGCATGCGCGGGCGCGGGGGCTACTGCGCATGCGCGGGCGCGGGGGCTACTGCGCATGCGCGGGCGGGGTGGCTACGGCGCATCCGCGGGCGCGGTGGCTACTGCGCATGCGCGGGCGCGGGGGCTACGGCGCATGCGCGAGCGCGGGGGCTACGGCGCATGCGCGAGCGCGGGGGCTACTGCGCATGCGCGGGCGCGGGGGCTACGGCGCATGCGCGGGCGCGGTGGCTACGGCGCATGCGCGGGCGCGGTGGCTACTGCGCATGCGCGGGCGCGCTGGGTCTACTGCGCATGCGCGGGCGCGGTGGCTACTGCGCATGCGCGGGCGCGGGGGATACTGCGCATGCGCGGGCGCGGGGGCTACGACGCATGCGCGGGCGCGGTGGCTACGGCGCATGCGCGGGCGCGGTGGCTACCGCGCATCCGCGGGCGCGCTGGCTACGGCGCATGCGCGGGCGCAGTGGCTACTGCGCATGCGCGGGCGCGGGGGCTACTGCGCATGCGCGGGCGCGGGGGCTACTGCGCATGCCCGGGCGCCCTGGGTCTACTGCGCATGCGCGGGCGCGCTGGCCCTACCCCCCCTCCCACTGCTCATGCGCGGGCACGCTGGGCCCCCCCGCCCCACTGCGCATGCGCGGGCGCGGTGGCTACTGCGCATGCGCGGGCGCGGTGGCTAATGCGCATGCGCGGGCGCGGTGGCTACTGCGCATCCGCGGGCGCGGTGGCTACTGCGCATGCGCGGGCGCGGGGGCTACTGCGCATGCGCGGGCGCGGGTGCTACTGCGCATGCGCGGGCCCGGGGGCTACGGAGCATGCGCGGGCGCGGGGGCTACTGCGCATGCGCGGGCGCGGGGGCTACTGAGCATGCGCGGGCGCGCTGGGTCTACTGCGCATCCGCGGGCGCGCTGGCCCTACCCCCCCTCCCACTGCTCATGCGCGGGCACGCTGGGCCCCCCCCACCCCACTGCGCATGCTCGGGCGCGGTGGCTAATGCGCATGCGCGGGCGCGCTGGGCCCCCCCACCCCACTGCGCATGCTCGGGCGCAGTGGCTGCGGAGCATGCGCGGGCGCGGTGGCTACCGCGCATGCGCGGGCGCGCTGGCCCTACCCCCCCTCCCACTGCTCATGCGCGGGCACGCTGGGCCCCCCCACCCCACTGCGCATGCTCGGGCGCGGTGGCTAATGCGCATGCGCGGGCGCGGTGGCTACGGCGCATGCGCGGGCGCGGTGGCTACTGCGCATGCGCGGGCGGGGTGGCTACGGCGCATCCGCGGGCGCGGTGGCTACTGCGCATGCGCGGGCGCGGGGGCTACGGCGCATGCGCGAGCGCGGGGGCTACTGCGCATGCGCGGGCGCGGGGGCTTCTGCGCATGCGCGGGCTCGCTGGGTCTACTGCGCATGCGCGGGCGCGCTGGCCCTAGCCCTCCTCCCACTGCTCATGCGCGGGCACGCTGGGCCCCCCACGCCCCACTGCGCATGCGCGGGCGCGTTGGCTAATGCGCATGCGCGGGCGCTGGGTCTACTGCGCATGCGCGGGCGCGGTGGCTAATGCGCATGCGCGGGCGCGGTGGCTACGGCGCATCGGCGTGCGCGGTGGCTACTGCGCATGCGCGGGCGCGGTGGCTACTGCGCATGCGCGGGCGCGGGGGCTACGGAGCATGCGCGGGCGCGGGGGCTACTGCGCATGCGCGGGCGCGGGGGCTTCTGCGCATGCGCGGGCGCGCTGGCTACCCCCCTCGCGCATACGCGGGCGCGCCGGCCCCCCCCACACCACTGCGCATGCGCTGGCGCTCTGGGCCCCTCCCCCCCACTGCGCATGCGCAGGCGCGCCTGCCCGCCCCCCCCCCCCCACCACTGCGCATACGCGGGCACGCTGGGCCCCCCCCCCACCCCCCCCACTGCGCATGCGCGGGCGCCCTGGGCCCGTCCCTGTGCTGGCGCTGCTGGGGCACCTGCAGTGCTGGCAGCACCTCTGGGACAAGAGGGGCACGGAGGGGCTGGAGCGAGTCCAGGCAATGGAATGGAGCTGGCAAGGGGCTGGAGAGTTCCTGAGAGAGCTGGGAAAGGGGCACAGCCTGCAGCAAAGGAGGCTCAGGGGGGACCTTGTGGCTCTGCACAAGTCCCTGACAGGAGGGAGCAGCCGGGGGGGTCGGGCTCTGCTCCCAGGGAACAGGGACAGGAGGAGAGGGAACGGCCTCAGGCTGGGCCAGGGGAGGCTCAGGGTGGATATTGGGGAAATTCCTAAATGGAAAGGGCGCTCAGGCCTTGGCACAGCTGCCCAGGGAGGTTTGGAGTGCCCACCCCTGGGAGTGCTCCAACACCTGTGGCTGTGGCATGGGCGGACGTGGTCAGCGCTGGCCGTGCTGGTGCTGGTTGCACTCAGTGATCTCCGAGGTCTTTTCCAACCTTGATTCCGCTCTCAAGGCAGCCCCACGGAGGAGCAGCACAAAAGGCACCCCCAGGCTGCGAGCGGAGGGTTCAGAACACGCTGCGGCAGCAGGAACGAAGCTCTGCAGGATGAAACTGAAAAGGGGAGAAACGCCGGGCTCTGTGAAAGGGAACAACTGAGAGAGCCACAAAGGAGCCACCAAACTTCTCACAGGGGACACCACCAGCAGCACAGGTGTGAAGGGACTTCTTTTTGCCCCAGAAGTGTGAATCCACAGCCCAAGCCACGTGCACACACTGCAGATGTGAAGTGTATTTTTACTGCCAGCAAGCACTTGGCAATAAAAAAACCTCAGCCCCAAAGCTTGATGTCTAAACAGCAACACACAAGTTCTAAGCCAGCTGTCGAGAGAAACAAAACACAGCAAAAACAAAGCAGAAAGGGAGCAAAACCTTGTCACACTGGCTGTGTTTCCGAGCGTGACAGCTTCTGCCATGCTGGGAATGCAGCACCAAACACAAAAATCCTACTGCAACTCCTGGATCCCATAGCAGGAAGGACATGGAGATTCCCCGTGGGAATCAGGGATGCAGGACTCGGCTGTGCTGCCATCACTCCCTCAGGAATAGCCAGGTTTAGCTCATTCTGTCTGCCCAGAGAGGGGGATTTGCCCCTGGATGCCCTGGAATGTTCCAGGCCAGGCTGCACACTGGGGCTGGGAGCAGCCCGGGACAGTGGGAGGTGTCCCTGCCCGTGGCAGCGCTGGCACTGGATGAGCTTGAAGGTCCTTCCAAGCCCAAATGGTTCTGTGAGTCTTAGAGCCCTGAAATTCTCATGACAGAGGTGGAAGTGCAAGAGCTTAAGGTCCCTTCCCAAAAAAACCCCATTGCACGACTCTGCAGCTTCTGGAGCCCTGGGTCCATGGAAATGCAGTTGCAGAGGAGCTCCGAGGAAATGGGTGTTTTGGGGAGAGCAGAGTGGCTGGAAGAGAGGAACAGGAACAGTCTCCTCGAGCAAGCCCTTGTGTCTCAGGGAGCGGGATCGGCTCGCTCCTAACGCACCTGGTGACTCCCAGAGCGGGGGATGGAAATGCAGCCCAGGTCCGAAAGAAACCTCTGCGCATCATGCGCGGGCGCGCTGCCCCGCGGCGCGGGGCCCACGCGGGGGCACGGCCGCGCGGGCGCGGTGGCTACTGCGCATGCGCGGGCGCGGTGGCTACTGCGCATGCGCAGGCTCGCTGGGTCTACTGCGCATGCGCGGGCGCGCTGGCCCTACCCCCCCCCTCCCACTGCTCATGCGCGGGCGCGCTGGGCCCCCCCACCTCACTGCGCATGCTCGGGCGCAGTGGCTACGGAGCATGCGCGTGCGCGGTGGCTACCGCGCATGCGCGGGCGCGCTGGCCCTACCCCCCCCCCCCTCCCACTGCTCATGCGCGGGAACGCTGGGCCCCCCACTCCACTGCGCATGCGCGGGCGCGGTGGCTAATGCGCATGCGCGGGCGCGGTGGCTACTGCGCATGCGCGGGCGCGGTGGCTAATGCGCATGCGCGGCCGCGGGGGCTACTGCGCATGCGCGGGCGCGGGGGCTACTGCGCATGCGCGGGCCCGGGGGTACGGAGCATGCGCGGGCCCGGGGGCTACTGCGCATGCGCGGGCGCGGGGGCTGCGGAGCATGCACGGGCGCGCTGGGTCTACCGCGCATGCGTGGGCGCGCTGGCCCTACCCCCCCTCCCACTGCTCATGCGCGGGCACGCTGGGCCCCCCCCGCCCTACTGCGCATGCGCGGGCGCGGTGGCTACTGCGCATGCGCGGGCGCGGGGGCTACTGCGCATGCGCGGGCGCGGGGGCTACTGCGCATGCGCGGGCGCGGGGGCTACTGCGCATGCGCGGGCGCGCTGGCTACCCCCCTCGCGCATACGCGGGCGCGCCGGCCCCCCCCACACCACTGCGCATGCGCTGGCGCTCTGGGCCCCTCCCCCCCACTGCGCATGCGCAGGCGCGCCTGCCCGCCCCCCCCCCCCCCCACCACTGCGCATACGCGGGCACGCTGGGCCCCCCCCCCACCCCCCCCACTGCGCATGCGCGGGCGCCCTGGGCCCGTCCCTGTGCTGGCGCTGCTGGGGCACCTGCAGTGCTGGCAGCACCTCTGGGACAAGAGGGACACGGAGGGGCTGGAGCGAGTCCAGGCAAGGGAACGGAGCTGGCAAGGGGCTGGAGAGTTCCTGAGAGAGCTGGGAAAGGGGCACAGCCTGCCGCAAAGGAGGCTCAGGGGGGTCCTTGTGGCTCTGCACAAGTCCCTGACAGGAGGGAGCAGCCGGGGGGGGCTGGCTCTGCTCCCAGGGAACAGGGACAGGAGGAGAGGGAACGGCCTCAGGCTGGGCCAGGGGAGGCTCAGGGTGGATATTGGGGAAATTCCTAAATGGAAAGGGCGCTCAGGCCTTGGCACAGCTGCCCAGGGAGGTTTGGAGTGCCCACCCCTGGGAGTGTTCCAACACCTGTGGCTGTGGCATGGGCGGACGTGGTCAGCGCTGGCCGTGCTGGTGCTGGTTGCACTCAGTGATCTCCGAGGTCTTTTCCAACCTTGATTCCGCTCTCAAGGCAGCCCCACGGAGGAGCAGCACAAAAGGCACCCCCAGGCTGCGAGCGGAGGGTTCAGAACACGCTGCGGCAGCAGGAACGAAGCTCTGCAGGATGAAACTGAAAAGGGGAGAAATGCCGGGCTCTGTGAAAGGGAACAACTGAGAGAGCCACAAAGGAGCCACCAAACTTCTCACAGGGGACACCACCAGCAGCACAGGTGTGAAGGGACTTCTTTTTGCCCCAGAAGTGTGAATCCACAGCCCAAGCCACGTGCACACACTGCAGATGTGAAGTGTATTTTTACTGCCAGCAAGCACTTGGCAATAAAAAAACCTCAGCCCCAAAGCTTGATGTCTAAACAGCAACACACAAGTTCTAAGCCAGCTGTCGAGAGAAACAAAACACAGCAAAAACAAAGCAGAAAGGGAGCAAAACCTTGTCACACTGGCTGTGTTTCCGAGCGTGACAGCTTCTGCCATGCTGGGAATGCAGCACCAAACACAAAAATCCTACTGCAACTCCTGGATCCCATAGCAGGAAGGACATGGAGATTCCCCGTGGGAATCAGGGATGCAGGACTCGGCTGTGCTGCCATCACTCCCTCAGGAATAGCCAGGTTTAGCTCATTCTGTCTGCCCAGAGAGGGGGATTTGCCCCTGGATGCCCTGGAATGTTCCAGGCCAGGCTGCACACTGGGGCTGGGAGCAGCCCGGGACAGTGGGAGGTGTCCCTGCCCGTGGCAGCGCTGGCACTGGATGAGCTTGAAGGTCCTTCCAAGCCCAAATGGTTCTGTGAGTCTTAGAGCCCTGAAATTCTCATGACAGAGGTGGAAGTGCAAGAGCTTAAGGTCCCTTCCCAAAAAAACCCCATTGCACGACTCTGCAGCTTCTGGAGCCCTGGGTCCATGGAAATGCAGTTGCAGAGGAGCTCCGAGGAAATGGGTGTTTTGGGGAGAGCAGAGTGGCTGGAAGAGAGGAACAGGAACAGTCTCCTCGAGCAAGCCCTTGTGTCTCAGGGAGCGGGATCGGCTCGCTCCTAACGCACCTGGTGACTCCCAGAGCGGGGGATGGAAATGCAGCCCAGGTCCGAAAGAAACCTCTGCGCATCATGCGCGGGCGCGCTGCCCCGCGGCGCGGGGCCCACGCGCGGGCACGGCGGCGCGGGCGCGGTGGCTACTGCGCATGCGCGGGCGCGGTGGCTACTGCGCATGCGCGGGCGCGGGGGCTTCTCCGCATGCGCGGGCTCGCTGGGTCTACTGCGCATGCGCGGGCGCGCTGGCCCTACCCCCCCCCCCCCCCACTGCTCATGCGCGGGAACGCTGGGCCCCCCCCCACTCCACTGCGCATGCGCATGCGCGGCGGCTAATGCGCATGCGCGGGCGCGGTGGCTACTGCGCATGCGCGGGCGCGGGGGCTACTGCGCATGCGCGGGCGCGGGGGCTTCTGCGCATGCGCGGGCGGGGTGGCTACGGCGCATCCGCGGGCGCGGTGGCTACTGCGCATGCGCGGGCGCGGGGGCTTCTGCGCATGCGCGGGCTCGCTGGGTCTACTGCGCATGCGCGGGCGCGCTGGCCCTACCCCCCCTCCCACTGCTCATGCGCGGGCGCGCTGGGCCCCCCCACCCCACTGCGCATGCTCGGGCGCAGTGGCTGCGGAGCATGCGCGGGCGCGCTGGCCCTACCCCCCCCCCCCCCCCCCACTGCTCATGCGCGGGAACGCTGGGCCCCCCACTCCACTGCGCATGCGCGGGCGCGGTGGCTAATGCGCATGCGCGGGCGCGGTGGCTACTGCGCATGCGCGGGCGCGGTGGCTAATGCGCATGCGCGGGCGCGGTGGCTACGGCGCATGCGCGGGCGCGGGGGCTACTGCGCATGCGCGGGCGCGGGGGCTACGGAGCATGCGCGGGCGCGGGGGCTACGGAGCATGCGCGGGCCCGGGGGCTACGGAGCATGCGCGGGCCCGGGGGCTACGGAGCATGCGCGGGCGCGGTGGCTACTGAGCATGCGCGGGCGCGGGGGCTACTGCGCATGCGCGGGCGCGGGGGCTACTGCGCATGCGCGGGCGGGGTGGCTACGGCGCATCCGCGGGCGCGGTGGCTACTGCGCATGCGCGGGCGCGGGGGCTTCTGCGCATGCGCGGGCTCGCTGGGTCTACTGCGCATGCGCGGGCGCGCTGGCCCTACCCCCCCCTCCCACTGCTCATGCGCGGGCGCGCTGGGCCCCCCCACCCCACTGCGCATGCTCGGGCGCAGTGGCTGCGGAGCATGCGCGGGCGCGGTGGCTACCGCGCATGCGCGGGCGCGCTGGCCCTACCCCCCCCCCCCCCCCCACTGCTCATGCGCGGGAACGCTGGGCCCCCCACTCCACTGCGCATGCGCGGGCGCGGTGGCTAATGCGCATGCGCGGGCGCGGTGGCTACTGCGCATGCGCGGGCGCGGTGGCTAATGCGCATGCGCGGGCGCGGTGGCTACGGCGCATGCGCGGGCGCGGGGGCTGCTGCGCATGCGCGGGCGCGGGGGCTACTGCGCATGCGCGGGCGCGGGGGCTACGGAGCATGCGCGGGCCCGGGGGCTACGGAGCATGCGCGGGCCCGGGGGCTACGGAGCATGCGCGGGCGCGGTGGCTACTGAGCATGCGCGGGCGCGCTGGGTCTACTGCGCATCCGCGGGCGCGCTGGCCCTACCCCCCCTCCCACTGCTCATGCGCGGGCACGCTGGGCCCCCCCACCCCACTGCGCATGCTCGGGCGCGGTGGCTAATGCGCATGCGCGGGCGCGGTGGCTACGGCGCATGCGCGGGCGCGGTGGCTACTGCGCATGCGCGGGCGGGGTGGCTACGGCGCATCCGCGGGCGCGGTGGCTAATGCGCATGCGCGGGCGCGGGGGCTACTGCGCATGCGCGGGCGCGGGGGCTTCTGCGCATGCGCGGGCTCGCTGGGTCTACTGCGCATGCGCGGGCGCGCTGGCCCTAGCCCTCCTCCCACTGCTCATGCGCGGGCACGCTGGGCCCCCCCGCCCTACTGCGCATGCGCGGGCGCGGTGGCTACTGCGCATGCGCGGGCGCGGGGGCTACGGAGCATGCGCGGGCGCGGGGGCTACGGCGCATCCGCGGGCGCGGGGGCTACTGCGCATGCCCGGGCGCCCTGGGTCTACTGCGCATGCGCGGGCGCGCTGGCCCTACCCCCCCTCCCACTGCTCATGCGCGGGCACGCTGGGCCCCCCCGCCCCACTGCGCATGCGCGGGCGCGGTGGCTAATGCGCATGCGCGGGCGCGGTGGCTACTGCGCATGCGCGGGCGCGGTGGCTAATGCGCATGCGCGGGCGCGGTGGCTACGGCGCATCGGCGGGCGCGGTGGCTACTGCGCATGCGCGGGCGCGGTGGCTACTGCGCATGCGCGGGCGCGGGGGCTACGGAGCATGCGCGGGCGCGGGGGCTACTGCGCATGCGCGGGCGCGGGGGCTTCTGCGCATGCGCGGGCGCGCTGGCTACTGCGCATGCGCGGGCGCGGGGGCTACGGAGCATGCGCGGGCGCGGTGGCTACTGCGCATGCGCGGGCGCGGTGGCTAATGCGCATGCGCGGTGGCTACGGCGCATCCGCGGGCGCGGTGGCTACTGCGCATGCGCGGGCGCGGTGGCTACTGCGCATGCGCGGGCGCGGTGGCTACTGCGCATGCGCGGGCGCGGGGGCTACGGAGCATGCGCGGGCCCGGGGGCTACGGAGCATGCGCGGGCGCGGTGGCTACGGAGCATCCGCGGGCGCGGTGGCTACGGCGCATCCGCGGGCGCGGTGGCTACTGCGCATGCGCGGGCCCGGGGGCTACGGAGCATGCGCGGGCGCGGGGGCTACGGAGCATGCGCGGGCCCGGGGGCTACGGAGCATGCGCGGGCGCGGGGGCTACGTAACATGCGCGGGCGCGCTGGGTCTACCGCGCATGCGCGGGCGCGCTGGCCCTACCTCCCCTCCCACTGCTCATGCGCGGGCACGCTGGGCCCCCCACCCCACTGCGCATGCGCGGGCGCGGGGGTTACTGCGCATGCGCGGGCGCGGGGGCTACGGCGCATCCGCGGGCGCGGTGGCTACTGCGCATGCGCGGGCGCGGTGGCTAATGCGCATGCGCGGGCGCGGGGGCTACGGCGCATGCGCGGGCGCGGTGGCTACTGCGCATGCGCGGGCGGGGTGGCTACGGCGCATCCGCGGGCGCGGTGGCTACTGCGCATGCGCGGGAGCGGGGGCTACGGCGCATGCGCGAGCGCGGGGGCTACTGCGCATGCGCGGGCGCGGGGGCTTCTGCGCATGCGCGGGAACGCTGGGTCTACTGCGCATGCGCGGGCGCGCTGGCCCTACCCCCCCTCCCACTGCTCATGCGCGGGCACGCTGGGCCCCCCCCCACCCCACTGCGCATGCGCGGGCGCGGTGGCTACGGCGCATGCGCTGGCGCAGTGGCTACTGCGCATGCGCGGGCGCGGGGGCTACTGCGCATGCGCGGGCGCGGGGGCTACGGAGCATGCGCGGGCCCGGGGGCTACTGCGCATGCGCGGGCGCGGGGGCTACTGCGCATGCGCGGGCGCGCTGGCTACCCCCCTCGCGCATACGCGGGCGCGCCGGCCCCCCCCACACCACTGCGCATGCGCTGGCGCTCTGGGCCCCTCCCCCCCACTGCGCATGCGCAGGCGCGCCTGCCCGCCCCCCCCCCCCCCCACCACTGCGCATACGCGGGCACGCTGGGCCCCCCCCCACCCCCCCCACTGCGCATGCGCGGGCGCCCTGGGCCCGTCCCTGTGCTGGCGCTGCTGGGGCACCTGCAGTGCTGGCAGCACCTCTGGGACAAGAGGGACACGGAGGGGCTGGAGCGAGTCCAGGCAAGGGAACGGAGCTGGCAAGGGGCTGGAGAGTTCCTGAGAGAGCTGGGAAAGGGGCACAGCCCTGCAGCAAAGGAGGCTCAGGGGGGTCCTTGTGGCTCTGCACAAGTCCCTGACAGGAGGGAGCAGCCGGGGGGGGCTGGCTCTGCTCCCAGGGAACAGGGACAGGAGGAGAGGGAACGGCCTCAGGCTGGGCCAGGGGAGGCTCAGGGTGGATATTGGGGAAATTCCTAAATGGAAAGGGCGCTCAGGCCTTGGCACAGCTGCCCAGGGAGGTTTGGAGTGCCCACCCCTGGGAGTGTTCCAACACCTGTGGCTGTGGCATGGGCGGACGTGGTCAGCGCTGGCCGTGCTGGTGCTGGTTGCACTCAGTGATCTCCGAGGTCTTTTCCAACCTTGATTCCGCTCTCAAGGCAGCCCCACGGAGGAGCAGCACAAAAGGCACCCCCAGGCTGCGAGCGGAGGGTTCAGAACACGCTGCGGCAGCAGGAACGAAGCTCTGCAGGATGAAACTGAAAAGGGGAGAAACGCCGGGCTCTGTGAAAGGGAACAACTGAGAGAGCCACAAAGGAGCCACCAAACTTCTCACAGGGGACACCACCAGCAGCACAGGTGTGAAGGGACTTCTTTTTGCCCCAGAAGTGTGAATCCACAGCCCAAGCCACGTGCACACACTGCAGATGTGAAGTGTATTTTTACTGCCAGCAAGCACTTGGCAATAAAAAAACCTCAGCCCCAAAGCTTGATGTCTAAACAGCAACACACAAGTTCTAAGCCAGCTGTCGAGAGAAACAAAACACAGCAAAAACAAAGCAGAAAGGGAGCAAAACCTTGTCACACTGGCTGTGTTTCCGAGCGTGACAGCTTCTGCCATGCTGGGAATGCAGCACCAAACACAAAAATCCTACTGCAACTCCTGGATCCCATAGCAGGAAGGACATGGAGATTCCCCGTGGGAATCAGGGATGCAGGACTCGGCTGTGCTGCCATCACTCCCTCAGGAATAGCCAGGTTTAGCTCATTCTGTCTGCCCAGAGAGGGGGATTTGCCCCTGGATGCCCTGGAATGTTCCAGGCCAGGCTGCACACTGGGGCTGGGAGCAGCCCGGGACAGTGGGAGGTGTCCCTGCCCGTGGCAGCGCTGGCACTGGATGAGCTTGAAGGTCCTTCCAAGCCCAAATGGTTCTGTGAGTCTTAGAGCCCTGAAATTCTCATGACAGAGGTGGAAGTGCAAGAGCTTAAGGTCCCTTCCCAAAAAAACCCCATTGCACGACTCTGCAGCTTCTGGAGCCCTGGGTCCATGGAAATGCAGTTGCAGAGGAGCTCCGAGGAAATGGGTGTTTTGGGGAGAGCAGAGTGGCTGGAAGAGAGGAACAGGAACAGTCTCCTCGAGCAAGCCCTTGTGTCTCAGGGAGCGGGATCGGCTCGCTCCTAACGCACCTGGTGACTCCCAGAGCGGGGGATGGAAATGCAGCCCAGGTCCGAAAGAAACCTCTGCGCATCATGCGCGGGCGCGCTGCCCCGCGGCGCGGGGCCCACGCGCGGGCACGGCCGCGCGGGCGCGGTGGCTACTGCGCATGCGCGGGCGCGGTGGCCCTACCCCCCCCCCCCCCCCCACTGCTCATGCGCGGGAACGCTGGGCCCCCCCCACTCCACTGCGCATGCGCGGGCGCGGTGGCTAATGCGCATGCGCGGGCGCGGTGGCTAATGCGCATGCGCGGGCGCGGTGGCTAATGCGCATGTGCGGGCGCGGGGGCTACGGCGCATCCGCGGGCGCGGTGGCTACGGCGCATGCGCGGGCGCGGGGGCTACGGAGCATGCGCGGGCGCGGGGGCTACGGAGCATGCGCGGGCGCGGGGGCTACGGAGCATGCGCGGGCGCGGGGGCTACGGAGCATGCGCGGGCGCGCTGGCCCTACCCCCCCTCCCACTGCTCATGCGCGGGCACGCTGGGCCCCCCCACCCCACTGCGCATGCGCGGGCGAGGTGGCTAATGCGCATGCGCGGGCGCTGTGGCTACGGCGCATCCGCGGGCGCGGTTGCTACTGCGCATGCGCGGGCGCGGGGGCTACGGCGCATGTGCGAGCGCGGGGGCTACTGCGCATGCGCGGCCGCGGGGGCTTCTGCGCATGCGCGGGCGGGGTGGCTACGGCGCATCCGCGGGCGCGGTGGCTACTGCGCATGCGCGGGCGCGGGGGCTACGGCGCATGCGCGAGCGCGGGGGCTACTGCGCATGCGCGGGCGCGGGGGCATCTGCGCATGCGCGGGCTCGCTGGGTCTACTGCGCATGCGCGGGCGCGCTGGCCCTACCCCCCCTCCCACTGCTCATGCGCGGGCGCGCTGGGCCCCCCCACCCCACTGCGCATGCTCGGGCGCAGTGGCTGCGGAGCATGCGCGGGCGCGGTGGCTACCGCGCATGCGCGGGCGCGCTGGCCCTACCCCCCCCCCCCCCCCCACTGCTCATGCGCGGGAACGCTGGGCCCCCCCACTCCACTGCGCATGCGCGGGCGCGGTGGCTAATGCGCATGCGCGGGCGCGGTGGCTACGGCGCATCCGCGGGCGCGGTGGCTACTGCGCATGCGCGGGCGCGGGGGCTACTGCGCATGCGCGGGCGCGGGGGCTACGGAGCATGCGCGGGCCCGGGGGCTACGGAGCATGCGCGGGCGCGGTGGCTACTGAGCATGCGCGGGCGCGCTGGGTCTACTGCGCATCCGCGGGCGCGCTGGCCCTACCCCCCCTCCCACTGCTCATGCGCGGGCACGCTGGGCCCCCCCACCCCACTGCGCATGCTCGGGCGCGGTGGCTAATGCGCATGCGCGGGCGCGGTGGCTAATGCGCATGCGCGGGCGCGGTGGCTACTGCGCATGCGCGGGCGGGGTGGCTACGGCGCATCCGCGGGCGCGGTGGCTAATGCGCATGCGCGGGCGGGGGCTACTGCGCATGCGCGGGCGCGGGGGCTTCTGCGCATGCGCGGGCTCGCTGGGTCTACTGCGCATGCGCGGGCGCGCTGGCCCTAGCCCTCCTCCCACTGCTCATGCGCGGGCACGCTGGGCCCCCCCGCCCTACTGCGCATGCGCGGGCGCGGTGACTACTGCGCATGCGCGGGCGCGGGGGCTACTGCGCATGCGCGGGCGCGGGGGCTACTGCGCATGCGCGGGCGCGGGGGCTACTGCGCATGCGCGGGCGGGGTGGCTACGGCGCATCCGCGGGCGCGGTGGCTACTGCGCATGCGCGGGCGCGGGGGCTACGGCGCATGCGCGAGCGCGGGGGCTACGGCGCATGCGCGAGCGCGGGGGCTACTGCGCATGCGCGGGCGCGGGGGCTACGGCGCATGCGCGGGCGCGGTGGCTACGGCGCATGCGCGGGCGCGGTGGCTACTGCGCATGCGCGGGCGCGCTGGGTCTACTGCGCATGCGCGGGCGCGGTGGCTACTGCGCATGCGCGGGCGCGGGGGATACTGCGCATGCGCGGGCGCGGGGGCTACGACGCATGCGCGGGCGCGGTGGCTACGGCGCATGCGCGGGCGCGGTGGCTACCGCGCATCCGCGGGCGCGCTGGCTACGGCGCATGCGCGGGCGCAGTGGCTACTGCGCATGCGCGGGCGCGGGGGCTACTGCGCATGCGCGGGCGCGGGGGCTACTGCGCATGCCCGGGCGCCCTGGGTCTACTGCGCATGCGCGGGCGCGCTGGCCCTACCCCCCCTCCCACTGCTCATGCGCGGGCACGCTGGGCCCCCCCGCCCCACTGCGCATGCGCGGGCGCGGTGGCTACTGCGCATGCGCGGGCGCGGTGGCTAATGCGCATGCGCGGGCGCGGTGGCTACTGCGCATCCGCGGGCGCGGTGGCTACTGCGCATGCGCGGGCGCGGGGGCTACTGCGCATGCGCGGGCGCGGGTGCTACTGCGCATGCGCGGGCCCGGGGGCTACGGAGCATGCGCGGGCGCGGGGGCTACTGCGCATGCGCGGGCGCGGGGGCTACTGAGCATGCGCGGGCGCGCTGGGTCTACTGCGCATCCGCGGGCGCGCTGGCCCTACCCCCCCTCCCACTGCTCATGCGCGGGCACGCTGGGCCCCCCCACCCCACTGCGCATGCTCGGGCGCGGTGGCTAATGCGCATGCGCGGGCGCGCTGGGCCCCCCCACCCCACTGCGCATGCTCGGGCGCAGTGGCTGCGGAGCATGCGCGGGCGCGGTGGCTACCGCGCATGCGCGGGCGCGCTGGCCCTACCCCCCCTCCCACTGCTCATGCGCGGGCACGCTGGGCCCCCCCACCCCACTGCGCATGCTCGGGCGCGGTGGCTAATGCGCATGCGCGGGCGCGGTGGCTACGGCGCATGCGCGGGCGCGGTGGCTACTGCGCATGCGCGGGCGGGGTGGCTACGGCGCATCCGCGGGCGCGGTGGCTACTGCGCATGCGCGGGCGCGGGGGCTACGGCGCATGCGCGAGCGCGGGGGCTACTGCGCATGCGCGGGCGCGGGGGCCTCTGCGCATGCGCGGGCTCGCTGGGTCTACTGCGCATGCGCGGGCGCGCTGGCCCTAGCCCTCCTCCCACTGCTCATGCGCGGGCACGCTGGGCCCCCCCCGCCCCACTGCGCATGCGCGGGCGCGGTGGCTAATGCGCATGCGCGGGCGCTGGGTCTACTGCGCATGCGCGGGCGCGGTGGCTAATGCGCATGCGCGGGCGCGGTGGCTACGGCGCATCGGCGTGCGCGGTGGCTACTGCGCATGCGCGGGCGCGGTGGCTACTGCGCATGCGCGGGCGCGGGGGCTACGGAGCATGCGCGGGCGCGGGGGCTACTGCGCATGCGCGGGCGCGGGGGCTTCTGCGCATGCGCGGGCGCGCTGGCTACCCCCCTCGCGCATACGCGGGCGCGCCGGCCCCCCCCACACCACTGCGCATGCGCTGGCGCTCTGGGCCCCTCCCCCCCACTGCGCATGCGCAGGCGCGCCTGCCCGCCCCCCCCCCCCCACCACTGCGCATACGCGGGCACGCTGGGCCCCCCCCCCACCCCCCCCACTGCGCATGCGCGGGCGCCCTGGGCCCGTCCCTGTGCTGGCGCTGCTGGGGCACCTGCAGTGCTGGCAGCACCTCTGGGACAAGAGGGGCACGGAGGGGCTGGAGCGAGTCCAGGCAATGGAATGGAGCTGGCAAGGGGCTGGAGAGTTCCTGAGAGAGCTGGGAAAGGGGCACAGCCTGCAGCAAAGGAGGCTCAGGGGGGACCTTGTGGCTCTGCACAAGTCCCTGACAGGAGGGAGCAGCCGGGGGGGTCGGGCTCTGCTCCCAGGGAACAGGGACAGGAGGAGAGGGAACGGCCTCAGGCTGGGCCAGGGGAGGCTCAGGGTGGATATTGGGGAAATTCCTAAATGGAAAGGGCGCTCAGGCCTTGGCACAGCTGCCCAGGGAGGTTTGGAGTGCCCACCCCTGGGAGTGCTCCAACACCTGTGGCTGTGGCATGGGCGGACGTGGTCAGCGCTGGCCGTGCTGGTGCTGGTTGCACTCAGTGATCTCCGAGGTCTTTTCCAACCTTGATTCCGCTCTCAAGGCAGCCCCACGGAGGAGCAGCACAAAAGGCACCCCCAGGCTGCGAGCGGAGGGTTCAGAACACGCTGCGGCAGCAGGAACGAAGCTCTGCAGGATGAAACTGAAAAGGGGAGAAACGCCGGGCTCTGTGAAAGGGAACAACTGAGAGAGCCACAAAGGAGCCACCAAACTTCTCACAGGGGACACCACCAGCAGCACAGGTGTGAAGGGACTTCTTTTTGCCCCAGAAGTGTGAATCCACAGCCCAAGCCACGTGCACACACTGCAGATGTGAAGTGTATTTTTACTGCCAGCAAGCACTTGGCAATAAAAAAACCTCAGCCCCAAAGCTTGATGTCTAAACAGCAACACACAAGTTCTAAGCCAGCTGTCGAGAGAAACAAAACACAGCAAAAACAAAGCAGAAAGGGAGCAAAACCTTGTCACACTGGCTGTGTTTCCGAGCGTGACAGCTTCTGCCATGCTGGGAATGCAGCACCAAACACAAAAATCCTACTGCAACTCCTGGATCCCATAGCAGGAAGGACATGGAGATTCCCCGTGGGAATCAGGGATGCAGGACTCGGCTGTGCTGCCATCACTCCCTCAGGAATAGCCAGGTTTAGCTCATTCTGTCTGCCCAGAGAGGGGGATTTGCCCCTGGATGCCCTGGAATGTTCCAGGCCAGGCTGCACACTGGGGCTGGGAGCAGCCCGGGACAGTGGGAGGTGTCCCTGCCCGTGGCAGCGCTGGCACTGGATGAGCTTGAAGGTCCTTCCAAGCCCAAATGGTTCTGTGAGTCTTAGAGCCCTGAAATTCTCATGACAGAGGTGGAAGTGCAAGAGCTTAAGGTCCCTTCCCAAAAAAACCCCATTGCACGACTCTGCAGCTTCTGGAGCCCTGGGTCCATGGAAATGCAGTTGCAGAGGAGCTCCGAGGAAATGGGTGTTTTGGGGAGAGCAGAGTGGCTGGAAGAGAGGAACAGGAACAGTCTCCTCGAGCAAGCCCTTGTGTCTCAGGGAGCGGGATCGGCTCGCTCCTAACGCACCTGGTGACTCCCAGAGCGGGGGATGGAAATGCAGCCCAGGTCCGAAAGAAACCTCTGCGCATCATGCGCGGGCGCGCTGCCCCGCGGCGCGGGGCCCACGCGCGGGCACGGCGGCGCGGGCGCGGTGGCTACTGCGCATGCGCGGGCGCGGTGGCTACTGCGCATGCGCGGGCGCGGGGGATACTGCGCATGCGCGGGCGCGGGGGCTACGGCGCATGCGCGGGCGCGGTGGCTACGGCGCATGCGCGGGCGCGGTGGCTACCGCGCATCCGCGGGCGCGCTGGCTACGGCGCATGCGCGGGCGCAGTGGCTACTGCGCATGCGCGGGCGCGGGGGCTACTGCGCATGCGCGGGCGCGGGGGCTACTGCGCATGCCCGGGCGCCCTGGGTCTACTGCGCATGCGCGGGCGCGCTGGCCCTACCCCCCCTCCCACTGCTCATGCGCGGGCACGCTGGGCCCCCCCGCCCCACTGCGCATGCGCGGGCGCGGTGGCTAATGCGCATGCGCGGGCGCGGTGGCTACTGCGCATGCGCGGGCGCGGTGGCTAATGCGCATGCGCGGGCGCGGTGGCTACGGCGCATCGGCGGGCGCGGTGGCTACTGCGCATGCGCGGGCGCGGGGGCTACGGAGCATGCGCGGGCGCGGGGGCTACTGCGCATGCGCGGGCGCGGGGGCTTCTGCGCATGCGCGGGCGCGCTGGCTACTGCGCATGCGCGGGCGCGGGGGCTACGGAGCATGCGCGGGCGCGGTGGCTACTGCGCATGCGCGGGCGCGGGGGCTACTGCGCATGCGCGGGCGGGGTGGCTACGGCGCATCCGCGGGCGCGGTGGCTACTGCGCATGCGCGGGCGCGGTGGCTAATGCGCATGCGCGGTGGCTACGGCGCATCCGCGGGCGCGGTGGCTACTGCGCATGCGCGGGCGCGGTGGCTACTGCGCATGCGCGGGCGCGGGGGCTACGGAGCATGCGCGGGCCCGGGGGCTACGGAGCATGCGCGGGCGAGGTGGCTAATGCGCATGCGCGGGCGCGGTGGCTACGGCGCATCCGCGGGCGCGGTGGCTACTGCGCATGCGCGGGCGCGGTGGCTACGGAGCATGCGCGGGCGCGGGGGCTACGGAGCATGCGCGGGCCCGGGGGCTACGGAGCATGCGCGGGCGCGGGGGCTACGTAACATGCGCGGGCGCGCTGGGTCTACCGCGCATGCGCGGGCGCGCTGGCCCTACCTCCCCTCCCACTGCTCATGCGCGGGCGCGCTGGGCCCCCCCACCCCACTGCGCATGCTCGGGCGCAGTGGCTGCGGAGCATGCGCGGGCGCGGTGGCTACCGCGCATGCGCGGGCGCGCTGGCCCTACCCCCCCCCCCCCCCCCACTGCTCATGCGCGGGAACGCTGGGCCCCCCCACTCCACTGCGCATGCGCGGGCGCGGTGGCTAATGCGCATGCGCGGGCGCGGGGGCTACGGCGCATCCGCGGGCGCGGTGGCTACTGCGCATGCGCGGGCGGGGTGGCTACGGCGCATCCGCGGGCGCGGTGGCTACTGCGCATGCGCGGGCGCGGTGGCTACTGCGCATGCGCGGGCGTGGGGGCTACGGAGCATGCGCGGGCCCGGGGGCTACGGAGCATGCGCGGGCGCGGGGGCTACTGCGCATGCGCGGGCGCGGTGGCTACTGAGCATGCGCGGGCGCGCTGGGTCTACTGCGCATCCGCGGGCGCGCTGGCCCTACCCCCCCTCCCACTGCTCATGCGCGGGCACGCTGGGCCCCCCCACCCCACTGCGCATGCTCGGGCGCGGTGGCTAATGCGCATGCGCGGGCGCGGTGGCTACGGCGCATGCGCGGGCGCGGTGGCTACTGCGCATGCGCGGGCGGGGTGGCTACGGCGCATCCGCGGGCGCGGTGGCTAATGCGCATGCGCGAGCGCGGGGGCTACTGCGCATGCGCGGGCTCGCTGGGTCTACTGCGCATGCCCGGGCGCGCTGGCCCTAGCCCTCCTCCCACTGCTCATGCGCGGGCACGCTCGGCCCCCCCGCCCTACTGCGCATGCGCGGGCGCGGTGGCTACTGCGCATGCGCGGGCGCGGGGGCTACGGAGCATGCGCGGGCGCGGGGGCTACTGCGCATGCGCGGGCGCGGGGGCTACTGCGCATGCGCGGGCGGGGTGGCTACGGCGCATCCGCGGGCGCGGTGGCTACCGCGCATGCGCGGGCGCGGGGGCTACGGCGCATGCGCGAGCGCGGGGGCTACGGCGCATGCGCGAGCGCGGGGGCTACTGCGCATGCGCGGGCGCGGGGGCTACGGCGCATGCGCGGGCGCGGTGGCTACGGCGCATGCGCGGGCGCGGTGGCTACTGCGCATGCGCGGGCGCGCTGGCCCTACCCCCCCTCCCACTGCTCATGCGCGGGCACGCTGGGCCCCCCCCGCCCCACTGCGCATGCGCGGGCGCGGTGGCTACTGCGCATGCGCGGGCGCGGTGGCTAATGCGCATGCGCGGGCGCGGTGGCTACGGCGCATCCGCGGGCGCGGTGGCTACTGCGCATGCGCGGGCGCGGGGGCTACGGAGCATGCGCGGGCGCGGGGGCTACTGCGCATGCGCGGGCGCGGGGGCTACTGAGCATGCGCGGGCGCGCTGGGTCTACTGCGCATCCGCGGGCGCGCTGGCCCTACCCCCCCTCCCACTGCTCATGCGCGGGCACGCTGGGCCCCCCCACCCCACTGCGCATGCTCGGGCGCGGTGGCTAATGCGCATGCGCGGGCGCGGTGGCTACGGCGCATGCGCGGGCGCGGTGGCTACTGCGCATGCGCGAGCGCGGGGGCTACTGCGCATGCGCGGGCTCGGGGGCTTCTGCGCATGCGCGGGCTCGCTGGGTCTACTGCGCATGCGCGGGCGCGCTGGCCCTACCCCCCTCCCACTGCTCATGCGCGGGCGCGCTGGGCCCCCCCACCCCACTGCGCATGCTCGGGCGCGGTGGCTAATGCGCATGCGCGGGCGCGGTGGCTACTGCGCATGCGCGGGCGCGGTGGCTAATGCGCATGCGCGGGCGCGGTGGCTACGGCGCATGCGCGGGCGCGGTGGCTACTGCGCATGCGCGGGCGCGGGGGCTACTGCGCATGCGCGGGCGCGGGGGCTACGGAGCATGCGCGGGCCCGGGGGCTACGGAGCATGCGCGGGCGCGGTGGCTACTGAGCATGCGCGGGCGCGCTGGGTCTACTGCGCATCCGCGGGCGCGCTGGCCCTACCCCCCCTCCCACTGCTCATGCGCGGGCACGCTGGGCCCCCCCACCCCACTGCGCATGCTCGGGCGCGGTGGCTAATGCGCATGCGCGGGCGCGGTGGCTACTGCGCATGCTCGGGCGCGGTGGCTACTGCGCATGCGCGGGCGGGGTGGCTACGGCGCATCCGCGGGCGCGGTGGCTACTGCGCATGCGCGGGCGCGGTGGCTACGGAGCATGCGCGGGCGCGGGGGCTACGGAGCATGCGCGGGCCCGGGGGCTACTGCGCATGCGCGGGCGCGGGGGCTTCTGCGCATGCGCGGGCGCGCTGGCTACCCCCCTCGCGCATACGCGGGCGCGCCGGCCCCCCCCACACCACTGCGCATGCGCTGGCGCTCTGGGCCCCTCCCCCCCACTGCGCATGCGCAGGCGCGCCTGCCCGCCCCCCCCCCCCCCACCACTGCGCATACGCGGGCACGCTGGGCCCCCCCCCACCCCCCCCACTGCGCATGCGCGGGCGCCCTGGGCCCGTCCCTGTGCTGGCGCTGCTGGGGCACCTGCAGTGCTGGCAGCACCTCTGGGACAAGAGGGACACGGAGGGGCTGGAGCGAGTCCAGGCAAGGGAACGGAGCTGGCAAGGGGCTGGAGAGTTCCTGAGAGAGCTGGGAAAGGGGCACAGCCCTGCAGCAAAGGAGGCTCAGGGGGGTCCTTGTGGCTCTGCACAAGTCCCTGACAGGAGGGAGCAGCCGGGGGGGGCTGGCTCTGCTCCCAGGGAACAGGGACAGGAGGAGAGGGAACGGCCTCAGGCTGGGCCAGGGGAGGCTCAGGGTGGATATTGGGGAAATTCCTAAATGGAAAGGGCGCTCAGGCCTTGGCACAGCTGCCCAGGGAGGTTTGGAGTGCCCACCCCTGGGAGTGTTCCAACACCTGTGGCTGTGGCATGGGCGGACGTGGTCAGCGCTGGCCGTGCTGGTGCTGGTTGCACTCAGTGATCTCCGAGGTCTTTTCCAACCTTGATTCCGCTCTCAAGGCAGCCCCACGGAGGAGCAGCACAAAAGGCACCCCCAGGCTGCGAGCGGAGGGTTCAGAACACGCTGCGGCAGCAGGAACGAAGCTCTGCAGGATGAAACTGAAAAGGGGAGAAACGCCGGGCTCTGTGAAAGGGAACAACTGAGAGAGCCACAAAGGAGCCACCAAACTTCTCACAGGGGACACCACCAGCAGCACAGGTGTGAAGGGACTTCTTTTTGCCCCAGAAGTGTGAATCCACAGCCCAAGCCACGTGCACACACTGCAGATGTGAAGTGTATTTTTACTGCCAGCAAGCACTTGGCAATAAAAAAACCTCAGCCCCAAAGCTTGATGTCTAAACAGCAACACACAAGTTCTAAGCCAGCTGTCGAGAGAAACAAAACACAGCAAAAACAAAGCAGAAAGGGAGCAAAACCTTGTCACACTGGCTGTGTTTCCGAGCGTGACAGCTTCTGCCATGCTGGGAATGCAGCACCAAACACAAAAATCCTACTGCAACTCCTGGATCCCATAGCAGGAAGGACATGGAGATTCCCCGTGGGAATCAGGGATGCAGGACTCGGCTGTGCTGCCATCACTCCCTCAGGAATAGCCAGGTTTAGCTCATTCTGTCTGCCCAGAGAGGGGGATTTGCCCCTGGATGCCCTGGAATGTTCCAGGCCAGGCTGCACACTGGGGCTGGGAGCAGCCCGGGACAGTGGGAGGTGTCCCTGCCCGTGGCAGCGCTGGCACTGGATGAGCTTGAAGGTCCTTCCAAGCCCAAATGGTTCTGTGAGTCTTAGAGCCCTGAAATTCTCATGACAGAGGTGGAAGTGCAAGAGCTTAAGGTCCCTTCCCAAAAAAACCCCATTGCACGACTCTGCAGCTTCTGGAGCCCTGGGTCCATGGAAATGCAGTTGCAGAGGAGCTCCGAGGAAATGGGTGTTTTGGGGAGAGCAGAGTGGCTGGAAGAGAGGAACAGGAACAGTCTCCTCGAGCAAGCCCTTGTGTCTCAGGGAGCGGGATCGGCTCGCTCCTAACGCACCTGGTGACTCCCAGAGCGGGGGATGGAAATGCAGCCCAGGTCCGAAAGAAACCTCTGCGCATCATGCGCGGGCGCGCTGCCCCGCGGCGCGGGGCCCACGCGCGGGCACGGCGGCGCGGGCGCGGTGGCTACTGCGCATGCGCGGGGGCGGTGGCTACTGCGCATGCGCGGGCGCGGGGGCTTCTCCGCATGCGCGGGCTCGCTGGGTCTACTGCGCATGCGCGGGCGCGCTGGCCCTACCCCCCCCCCCCTCCCACTGCACATGCGCGGGAACGCTGGGCCCCCCCCACTCCACTGCGCATGCGCGGGCGCGGCGGCTAATGCGCATGCTCGGGCGCAGTGGCTACTGCGCATGCGCGGGCGCGGGGGCTACTGCGCATGCGCGGGCGCGGGGGCTACTGCGCATGCGCGGGCGGGGTGGCTACGGCGCATCCGCGGGCGCGGTGGCTACTGCGCATGCGCGGGCGCGGGGGCTACGGCGCATGCGCGAGCGCGGGGGCTACGGAGCATGCGCGGGCGCGGGGGCTTCTGCGCATGCGCGGGCTCGCTGGGTCTACTGCGCATGCGCGGGCGCGCTGGCCCTACCCCCCCTCCCACTGCTCATGCGCGGGCGCGCTGGGCCCCCCCACCCCACTGCGCATGCTCGGGCGCAGTGGCTGCGGAGCATGCGCGGGCGCGGTGGCTACCGCACATGCGCGGGCGCGCTGGCCCTACCCCCCCTCCCACTGCTCATGCGCGGGCACGCTGGGCCCCCCCACCCCACTGCGCATGCTCGGGCGCGGTGGCTAATGCGCATGCGCGGGCGCGGTGGCTACGGCGCATGCGCGGGCGCGGTGGCTACTGCGCATGCGCGGGCGGGGTGGCTACGGCGCATCCGCGGGCGCGGTGGCTACTGCGCATGCGCGGGCGCGGGGGCTACGGCGCATGCGCGAGCGCGGGGGCTACTGCGCATGCGCGGGCGCGGGGGCTTATGCGCATGCGCGGGCTCGCTGGGTCTACTGCGCATGCGCGGGCGCGCTGGCCCTAGCCCTCCTCCCACTGCTCATGCGCGGGCACGCTGGGCCCCCCCCGCCCCACTGCGCATGCGCGGGCGCGGTGGCTAATGCGCATGCGCGGGCGCTGGGTCTACTGCGCATGCGCGGGCGCGGTGGCTAATGCGCATGCGCGGGCGCGGTGGCTACGGCGCATCGGCGTGCGCGGTGGCTACTGCGCATGCGCGGGCGCGGTGGCTACTGCGCATGCGCGGGCGCGGGGGCTACGGAGCATGCGCGGGCGCGGGGGCTACTGCGCATGCGCGGGCGCGGGGGCTTCTGCGCATGCGCGGGCGCGCTGGCTACCCCCCTCGCGCATACGCGGGCGCGCCGGCCCCCCCCACACCACTGCGCATGCGCTGGCGCTCTGGGCCCCTCCCCCCCACTGCGCATGCGCAGGCGCGCCTGCCCGCCCCCCCCCCCCCACCACTGCGCATACGCGGGCACGCTGGGCCCCCCCCCCACCCCCCCCACTGCGCATGCGCGGGCGCCCTGGGCCCGTCCCTGTGCTGGCGCTGCTGGGGCACCTGCAGTGCTGGCAGCACCTCTGGGACAAGAGGGACACGGAGGGGCTGGAGCGAGTCCAGGCAAGGGAATGGAGCTGGCAAGGGGCTGGAGAGTTCCTGAGAGAGCTGGGAAAGGGGCACAGCCTGCAGCAAAGGAGGCTCAGGGGGGACCTTGTGGCTCTGCACAAGTCCCTGACAGGAGGGAGCAGCCGGGGGGGTCGGGCTCTGCTCCCAGGGAACAGGGACAGGAGGAGAGGGAACGGCCTCAGGCTGGGCCAGGGGAGGCTCAGGGTGGATATTGGGGAAATTCCTAAATGGAAAGGGCGCTCAGGCCTTGGCACAGCTGCCCAGGGAGGTTTGGAGTGCCCACCCCTGGGAGTGCTCCAACACCTGTGGCTGTGGCATGGGCGGACGTGGTCAGCGCTGGCCGTGCTGGTGCTGGTTGCACTCAGTGATCTCCGAGGTCTTTTCCAACCTTGATTCCGCTCTCAAGGCAGCCCCACGGAGGAGCAGCACAAAAGGCACCCCCAGGCTGCGAGCGGAGGGTTCAGAACACGCTGCGGCAGCAGGAACGAAGCTCTGCAGGATGAAACTGAAAAGGGGAGAAACGCCGGGCTCTGTGAAAGGGAACAACTGAGAGAGCCACAAAGGAGCCACCAAACTTCTCACAGGGGACACCACCAGCAGCACAGGTGTGAAGGGACTTCTTTTTGCCCCAGAAGTGTGAATCCACAGCCCAAGCCACGTGCACACACTGCAGATGTGAAGTGTATTTTTACTGCCAGCAAGCACTTGGCAATAAAAAAACCTCAGCCCCAAAGCTTGATGTCTAAACAGCAACACACAAGTTCTAAGCCAGCTGTCGAGAGAAACAAAACACAGCAAAAACAAAGCAGAAAGGGAGCAAAACCTTGTCACACTGGCTGTGTTTCCGAGCGTGACAGCTTCTGCCATGCTGGGAATGCAGCACCAAACACAAAAATCCTACTGCAACTCCTGGATCCCATAGCAGGAAGGACATGGAGATTCCCCGTGGGAATCAGGGATGCAGGACTCGGCTGTGCTGCCATCACTCCCTCAGGAATAGCCAGGTTTAGCTCATTCTGTCTGCCCAGAGAGGGGGATTTGCCCCTGGATGCCCTGGAATGTTCCAGGCCAGGCTGCACACTGGGGCTGGGAGCAGCCCGGGACAGTGGGAGGTGTCCCTGCCCGTGGCAGCGCTGGCACTGGATGAGCTTGAAGGTCCTTCCAAGCCCAAATGGTTCTGTGAGTCTTAGAGCCCTGAAATTCTCATGACAGAGGTGGAAGTGCAAGAGCTTAAGGTCCCTTCCCAAAAAAACCCCATTGCACGACTCTGCAGCTTCTGGAGCCCTGGGTCCATGGAAATGCAGTTGCAGAGGAGCTCCGAGGAAATGGGTGTTTTGGGGAGAGCAGAGTGGCTGGAAGAGAGGAACAGGAACAGTCTCCTCGAGCAAGCCCTTGTGTCTCAGGGAGCGGGATCGGCTCGCTCCTAACGCACCTGGTGACTCCCAGAGCGGGGGATGGAAATGCAGCCCAGGTCCGAAAGAAACCTCTGCGCATCATGCGCGGGCGCGCTGCCCCGCGGCGCGGGGCCCACGCGGGGGCACGGCCGCGCGGGCGCGGTGGCTACTGCGCATGCGCGGGCGCGGTGGCTACTGCGCATGCGCAGGCTCGCTGGGTCTACTGCGCATGCGCGGGCGCGCTGGCCCTACCCCCCCCCTCCCACTGCTCATGCGCGGGCGCGCTGGGCCCCCCCACCTCACTGCGCATGCTCGGGCGCAGTGGCTACGGAGCATGCGCGTGCGCGGTGGCTACCGCGCATGCGCGGGCGCGCTGGCCCTACCCCCCCCCCCCTCCCACTGCTCATGCGCGGGAACGCTGGGCCCCCCACTCCACTGCGCATGCGCGGGCGCGGTGGCTAATGCGCATGCGCGGGCGCGGTGGCTACTGCGCATGCGCGGGCGCGGTGGCTAATGCGCATGCGCGGCCGCGGGGGCTACTGCGCATGCGCGGGCGCGGGGGCTACTGCGCATGCGCGGGCCCGGGGGTACGGAGCATGCGCGGGCCCGGGGGCTACTGCGCATGCGCGGGCGCGGGGGCTGCGGAGCATGCACGGGCGCGCTGGGTCTACCGCGCATGCGTGGGCGCGCTGGCCCTACCCCCCCTCCCACTGCTCATGCGCGGGCACGCTGGGCCCCCCCCGCCCTACTGCGCATGCGCGGGCGCGGTGGCTACTGCGCATGCGCGGGCGCGGGGGCTACTGCGCATGCGCGGGCGCGGGGGCTACTGCGCATGCGCGGGCGCGCTGGCTACCCCCCTCGCGCATACGCGGGCGCGCCGGCCCCCCCCACACCACTGCGCATGCGCTGGCGCTCTGGGCCCCTCCCCCCCACTGCGCATGCGCAGGCGCGCCTGCCCGCCCCCCCCCCCCCCCACCACTGCGCATACGCGGGCACGCTGGGCCCCCCCCCCACCCCCCCCACTGCGCATGCGCGGGCGCCCTGGGCCCGTCCCTGTGCTGGCGCTGCTGGGGCACCTGCAGTGCTGGCAGCACCTCTGGGACAAGAGGGACACGGAGGGGCTGGAGCGAGTCCAGGCAAGGGAACGGAGCTGGCAAGGGGCTGGAGAGTTCCTGAGAGAGCTGGGAAAGGGGCACAGCCTGCCGCAAAGGAGGCTCAGGGGGGTCCTTGTGGCTCTGCACAAGTCCCTGACAGGAGGGAGCAGCCGGGGGGGGCTGGCTCTGCTCCCAGGGAACAGGGACAGGAGGAGAGGGAACGGCCTCAGGCTGGGCCAGGGGAGGCTCAGGGTGGATATTGGGGAAATTCCTAAATGGAAAGGGCGCTCAGGCCTTGGCACAGCTGCCCAGGGAGGTTTGGAGTGCCCACCCCTGGGAGTGTTCCAACACCTGTGGCTGTGGCATGGGCGGACGTGGTCAGCGCTGGCCGTGCTGGTGCTGGTTGCACTCAGTGATCTCCGAGGTCTTTTCCAACCTTGATTCCGCTCTCAAGGCAGCCCCACGGAGGAGCAGCACAAAAGGCACCCCCAGGCTGCGAGCGGAGGGTTCAGAACACGCTGCGGCAGCAGGAACGAAGCTCTGCAGGATGAAACTGAAAAGGGGAGAAACGCCGGGCTCTGTGAAAGGGAACAACTGAGAGAGCCACAAAGGAGCCACCAAACTTCTCACAGGGGACACCACCAGCAGCACAGGTGTGAAGGGACTTCTTTTTGCCCCAGAAGTGTGAATCCACAGCCCAAGCCACGTGCACACACTGCAGATGTGAAGTGTATTTTTACTGCCAGCAAGCACTTGGCAATAAAAAAACCTCAGCCCCAAAGCTTGATGTCTAAACAGCAACACACAAGTTCTAAGCCAGCTGTCGAGAGAAACAAAACACAGCAAAAACAAAGCAGAAAGGGAGCAAAACCTTGTCACACTGGCTGTGTTTCCGAGCGTGACAGCTTCTGCCATGCTGGGAATGCAGCACCAAACACAAAAATCCTACTGCAACTCCTGGATCCCATAGCAGGAAGGACATGGAGATTCCCCGTGGGAATCAGGGATGCAGGACTCGGCTGTGCTGCCATCACTCCCTCAGGAATAGCCAGGTTTAGCTCATTCTGTCTGCCCAGAGAGGGGGATTTGCCCCTGGATGCCCTGGAATGTTCCAGGCCAGGCTGCACACTGGGGCTGGGAGCAGCCCGGGACAGTGGGAGGTGTCCCTGCCCGTGGCAGCGCTGGCACTGGATGAGCTTGAAGGTCCTTCCAAGCCCAAATGGTTCTGTGAGTCTTAGAGCCCTGAAATTCTCATGACAGAGGTGGAAGTGCAAGAGCTTAAGGTCCCTTCCCAAAAAAACCCCATTGCACGACTCTGCAGCTTCTGGAGCCCTGGGTCCATGGAAATGCAGTTGCAGAGGAGCTCCGAGGAAATGGGTGTTTTGGGGAGAGCAGAGTGGCTGGAAGAGAGGAACAGGAACAGTCTCCTCGAGCAAGCCCTTGTGTCTCAGGGAGCGGGATCGGCTCGCTCCTAACGCACCTGGTGACTCCCAGAGCGGGGGATGGAAATGCAGCCCAGGTCCGAAAGAAACCTCTGCGCATCATGCGCGGGCGCGCTGCCCCGCGGCGCGGGGCCCACGCGCGGGCACGGCGGCGCGGGCGCGGTGGCTACTGCGCATGCGCGGGCGCGGTGGCTACTGCGCATGCGCGGGCGCGGGGGCTTCTCCGCATGCGCGGGCTCGCTGGGTCTACTGCGCATGCGCGGGCGCGCTGGCCCTACCCCCCCCCCCCCCACTGCTCATGCGCGGGAACGCTGGGCCCCCCCCACTCCACTGCGCATGCGCATGCGCGGCGGCTAATGCGCATGCGCGGGCGCGGTGGCTACTGCGCATGCGCGGGCGCGGGGGCTACTGCGCATGCGCGGGCGCGGGGGCTTCTGCGCATGCGCGGGCGGGGTGGCTACGGCGCATCCGCGGGCGCGGTGGCTACTGCGCATGCGCGGGCGCGGGGGCTTCTGCGCATGCGCGGGCTCGCTGGGTCTACTGCGCATGCGCGGGCGCGCTGGCCCTACCCCCCCTCCCACTGCTCATGCGCGGGCGCGCTGGGCCCCCCCACCCCACTGCGCATGCTCGGGCGCAGTGGCTGCGGAGCATGCGCGGGCGCGCTGGCCCTACCCCCCCCCCCCCCCCCACTGCTCATGCGCGGGAACGCTGGGCCCCCCACTCCACTGCGCATGCGCGGGCGCGGTGGCTAATGCGCATGCGCGGGCGCGGTGGCTACTGCGCATGCGCGGGCGCGGTGGCTAATGCGCATGCGCGGGCGCGGTGGCTACGGCGCATGCGCGGGCGCGGGGGCTACTGCGCATGCGCGGGCGCGGGGGCTACGGAGCATGCGCGGGCGCGGGGGCTACGGAGCATGCGCGGGCCCGGGGGCTACGGAGCATGCGCGGGCCCGGGGGCTACGGAGCATGCGCGGGCGCGGTGGCTACTGAGCATGCGCGGGCGCGCTGGGTCTACTGCGCATCCGCGGGCGCGCTGGCCCTACCCCCCCTCCCACTGCTCATGCGCGGGCACGCTGGGCCCCCCCACCCCACTGCGCATGCTCGGGCGCGGTGGCTAATGCGCATGCGCGGGCGCGGTGGCTACGGCGCATGCGCGGGCGCGGTGGCTACTGCGCATGCGCGGGCGGGGTGGCTACGGCGCATCCGCGGGCGCGGTGGCTAATGCGCATGCGCGGGCGCGGGGGCTACTGCGCATGCGCGGGCGCGGGGGCTTCTGCGCATGCGCGGGCTCGCTGGGTCTACTGCGCATGCGCGGGCGCGCTGGCCCTAGCCCTCCTCCCACTGCTCATGCGCGGGCACGCTGGGCCCCCCCCGCCCTACTGCGCATGCGCGGGCGCGGTGGCTACTGCGCATGCGCGGGCGCGGGGGCTACGGAGCATGCGCGGGCGCGGGGGCTACTGCGCATGCGCGGGCGCGGGGGCTACTGCGCATGCGCGGGCGGGGTGGCTACGGCGCATCCGCGGGCGCGGTGGCTACTGCGCATGCGCGGGCGCGGGGGCTACGGCGCATGCGCGAGCGCGGGGGCTACGGCGCATGCGCGAGCGCGGGGGCTACTGCGCATGCGCGGGCGCGGGGGCTACGGCGCATGCGCGGGCGCGGTGGCTACGGCGCATGCGCGGGCGCGGTGGCTACCGCGCATGCTCGGGCGCGCTGGCTACGGAGCATGCGCGGGCGCGGGGGCTACCGCGCATGCGCGGGCGCGGGGGATACTGCGCATGCGCGGGCGCGCTGGGTCTACTGCGCATCCGCGGGCGCGCTGGCCCTACCCCCCTCCCACTGCTCATGCGCGGGCACGCTGGGCCCCCCCCACACCACTGCGCATCCGCGGGCGCGGTGGCTTCTGCGCATGCGCGGGCGCGGGGGCTACTGCGCATGCGCGGGCGCGGTGGCTACTGCGCATGCGCGGGCGCGCTGGGTCTACTGCGCATGCGCGGGCGCGGTGGCTACTGCGCATGCGCGGGCGCGGGGGATACTGCGCATGCGCGGGCGCGGGGGCTACGGCGCATGCGCGGGCGCGGTGGCTACGGCGCATGCGCGGGCGCGGTGGCTACCGCGCATCCGCGGGCGCGCTGGCTACGGCGCATGCGCGGGCGCAGTGGCTACTGCGCATGCGCGGGCGCGGGGGCTACTGCGCATGCGCGGGCGCGGGGGCTACTGCGCATGCCCGGGCGCCCTGGGTCTACTGCGCATGCGCGGGCGCGCTGGCCCTACCCCCCCTCCCACTGCTCATGCGCGGGCACGCTGGGCCCCCCCGCCCCACTGCGCATGCGCGGGCGCGGTGGCTAATGCGCATGCGCGGGCGCGGTGGCTAATGCGCATGCGCGGGCGCGGTGGCTAATGCGCATGCGCGGGCGCGGTGGCTACGGCGCATCGGCGGGCGCGGTGGCTACTGCGCATGCGCGGGCGCGGGGGCTACGGAGCATGCGCGGGCGCGGGGGCTACTGCGCATGCGCGGGCGCGGGGGCTTCTGCGCATGCGCGGGCGCGCTGGCTACTGCGCATGCGCGGGCGCGGGGGCTACGGAGCATGCGCGGGCGCGGTGGCTACTGCGCATGCGCGGGCGCGGGGGCTACTGCGCATGCGCGGGCGGGGTGGCTACGGCGCATCCGCGGGCGCGGTGGCTACTGAGCATGCGCGGGCGCGGTGGCTAATGCGCATGCGCGGTGGCTACGGCGCATCCGCGGGCGCGGTGGCTACTGCGCATGCGCGGGCGCGGTGGCTACTGCGCATGCGCGGGCGCGGTGGCTACTGCGCATGCGCGGGCGCGGGGGCTACGGAGCATGCGCGGGCCCGGGGGCTACGGAGCATGCGCGGGCGAGGTGGCTAATGCGCATGCGCGGGCGCGGTGGCTACGGCGCATCCGCGGGCGCGGTGGCTACTGCGCATGCGCGGGCGCGGTGGCTACGGAGCATGCGCGGGCGCGGGGGCTACGGAGCATGCGCGGGCCCGGGGGCTACGGAGCATGCGCGGGCGCGGGGGCTACGTAACATGCGCGGGCGCGCTGGGTCTACCGCGCATGCGCGGGCGCGCTGGCCCTACCTCCCCTCCCACTGCTCATGCGCGGGCACGCTGGGCCCCCCACCCCACTGCGCATGCGCGGGCGCGGGGGTTACTGCGCATGCGCGGGCGCGGGGGCTACGGCGCATCCGCGGGCGCGGTGGCTACTGCGCATGCGCGGGCGCGGTGGCTAATGCGCATGCGCGGGCGCGGGGGCTACGGCGCATGCGCGGGCGCGGTGGCTACTGCGCATGCGCGGGCGGGGTGGCTACGGCGCATCCGCGGGCGCGGTGGCTACTGCGCATGCGCGGGAGCGGGGGCTACGGCGCATGCGCGAGCGCGGGGGCTACTGCGCATGCGCGGGCGCGGGGGCTTCTGCGCATGCGCGGGAACGCTGGGTCTACTGCGCATGCGCGGGCGCGCTGGCCCTAGCCCTCCTCCCACTGCTCATGCGCGGGCACGCTGGGCCCCTCCCGCCCCACTGCGCATGCGCGGGCGCGGTGGCTACGGCGTATGCGCGGGCGCGGTGGCTACGGAGCATGCGCGGGCGCGGGGGCTACCGCGCATGCGCGGGCGCGGTGGCTACCGCGCATGCGCGGGCGCGCTGGGTCTACTGCGCATCCGCGGGCGCGCTGGCCCTACCCCCCCTCCCACTGCTCATGCGCGGGCACGCTGGGCCCCCCCCCACCCCACTGCGCATGCGCGGGCGCGGTGGCTACGGCGCATGCGCTGGCGCAGTGGCTACTGCGCATGCGCGGGCGCGGGGGCTACTGCGCATGCGCGGGCGCGGGGGCTACGGAGCATGCGCGGGCCCGGGGGCTACTGCGCATGCGCGGGCGCGGGGGCTACTGCGCATGCGCGGGCGCGCTGGCTACCCCCCTCGCGCATACGCGGGCGCGCCGGCCCCCCCCACACCACTGCGCATGCGCTGGCGCTCTGGGCCCCTCCCCCCCACTGCGCATGCGCAGGCGCGCCTGCCCGCCCCCCCCCCCCCCCCACCACTGCGCATACGCGGGCACGCTGGGCCCCCCCCCACCCCCCCCACTGCGCATGCGCGGGCGCCCTGGGCCCGTCCCTGTGCTGGCGCTGCTGGGGCACCTGCAGTGCTGGCAGCACCTCTGGGACAAGAGGGACACGGAGGGGCTGGAGCGAGTCCAGGCAAGGGAACGGAGCTGGCAAGGGGCTGGAGAGTTCCTGAGAGAGCTGGGAAAGGGGCACAGCCTGCCGCAAAGGAGGCTCAGGGGGGTCCTTGTGGCTCTGCACAAGTCCCTGACAGGAGGGAGCAGCCGGGGGGGGCTGGCTCTGCTCCCAGGGAACAGGGACAGGAGGAGAGGGAACGGCCTCAGGCTGGGCCAGGGGAGGCTCAGGGTGGATATTGGGGAAATTCCTAAATGGAAAGGGCGCTCAGGCCTTGGCACAGCTGCCCAGGGAGGTTTGGAGTGCCCACCCCTGGGAGTGTTCCAACACCTGTGGCTGTGGCATGGGCGGACGTGGTCAGCGCTGGCCGTGCTGGTGCTGGTTGCACTCAGTGATCTCCGAGGTCTTTTCCAACCTTGATTCCGCTCTCAAGGCAGCCCCACGGAGGAGCAGCACAAAAGGCACCCCCAGGCTGCGAGCGGAGGGTTCAGAACACGCTGCGGCAGCAGGAACGAAGCTCTGCAGGATGAAACTGAAAAGGGGAGAAACGCCGGGCTCTGTGAAAGGGAACAACTGAGAGAGCCACAAAGGAGCCACCAAACTTCTCACAGGGGACACCACCAGCAGCACAGGTGTGAAGGGACTTCTTTTTGCCCCAGAAGTGTGAATCCACAGCCCAAGCCACGTGCACACACTGCAGATGTGAAGTGTATTTTTACTGCCAGCAAGCACTTGGCAATAAAAAAACCTCAGCCCCAAAGCTTGATGTCTAAACAGCAACACACAAGTTCTAAGCCAGCTGTCGAGAGAAACAAAACACAGCAAAAACAAAGCAGAAAGGGAGCAAAACCTTGTCACACTGGCTGTGTTTCCGAGCGTGACAGCTTCTGCCATGCTGGGAATGCAGCACCAAACACAAAAATCCTACTGCAACTCCTGGATCCCATAGCAGGAAGGACATGGAGATTCCCCGTGGGAATCAGGGATGCAGGACTCGGCTGTGCTGCCATCACTCCCTCAGGAATAGCCAGGTTTAGCTCATTCTGTCTGCCCAGAGAGGGGGATTTGCCCCTGGATGCCCTGGAATGTTCCAGGCCAGGCTGCACACTGGGGCTGGGAGCAGCCCGGGACAGTGGGAGGTGTCCCTGCCCGTGGCAGCGCTGGCACTGGATGAGCTTGAAGGTCCTTCCAAGCCCAAATGGTTCTGTGAGTCTTAGAGCCCTGAAATTCTCATGACAGAGGTGGAAGTGCAAGAGCTTAAGGTCCCTTCCCAAAAAAACCCCATTGCACGACTCTGCAGCTTCTGGAGCCCTGGGTCCATGGAAATGCAGTTGCAGAGGAGCTCCGAGGAAATGGGTGTTTTGGGGAGAGCAGAGTGGCTGGAAGAGAGGAACAGGAACAGTCTCCTCGAGCAAGCCCTTGTGTCTCAGGGAGCGGGATCGGCTCGCTCCTAACGCACCTGGTGACTCCCAGAGCGGGGGATGGAAATGCAGCCCAGGTCCGAAAGAAACCTCTGCGCATCATGCGCGGGCGCGCTGCCCCGCGGCGCGGGGCCCACGCGCGGGCACGGCCGCGCGGGCGCGGTGGCTACTGCGCATGCGCGGGCGCGGTGGCTACTGCGCATGCGCGGGCGCGGGGGCTTCTCCGCATGCGCGGGCTCGCTGGGTCTACTGCGCATGCGCGGGCGCGCTGGCCCTACCCCCCCCCCCCCTCCCACTGCACATGCGCGGGAACGCTGGGCCCCCCCCACTCCACTGCGCATGCGCGGGCGCGGCGGCTACTGCGCATGCGCGGGCGCGGTGGCTACTGCGCATGCGCGGGCGCGGGGGCTACTGCGCATGCGCGGGCGCGGGGGCTACTGCGCATGCGCGGGCGGGGTGGCTACGGCGCATCCGCGGGCGCGGTGGCTACTGCGCATGCGCGGGCGCGGTGGCTACGGAGCATGCGCGGGCCCGGGGGCTACGGAGCATGCGCGGGCGCGGTGGCTAATGCGCATGCGCGGGCGCGGTGGCTACGGAGCATCCGCGGGCGCGGTGGCTACTGCGCATGCGCGGGCGCGGTGGCTACGGAGCATGCGCGGGCGCGGGGGCTACGGAGCATGCGCGGGCCCGGGGGCTACGGAGCATGCGCGGGCGCGGGGGCTACTGCGCATGCGCGGGCGCGCTGGCTACCCCCCTCGCGCATACGCGGGCGCGCCGGCCCCCCCCACACCACTGCGCATGCGCTGGCGCTCTGGGCCCCTCCCCCCCACTGCGCATGCGCAGGCGCGCCTGCCCGCCCCCCCCCCCCCCCACCACTGCGCATACGCGGGCACGCTGGGCCCCCCCCCCACCCCCCCCACTGCGCATGCGCGGGCGCCCTGGGCCCGTCCCTGTGCTGGCGCTGCTGGGGCACCTGCAGTGCTGGCAGCACCTCTGGGACAAGAGGGACACGGAGGGGCTGGAGCGAGTCCAGGCAAGGGAACGGAGCTGGCAAGGGGCTGGAGAGTTCCTGAGAGAGCTGGGAAAGGGGCACAGCCTGCCGCAAAGGAGGCTCAGGGGGGTCCTTGTGGCTCTGCACAAGTCCCTGACAGGAGGGAGCAGCCGGGGGGGGCTGGCTCTGCTCCCAGGGAACAGGGACAGGAGGAGAGGGAACGGCCTCAGGCTGGGCCAGGGGAGGCTCAGGGTGGATATTGGGGAAATTCCTAAATGGAAAGGGCGCTCAGGCCTTGGCACAGCTGCCCAGGGAGGTTTGGAGTGCCCACCCCTGGGAGTGTTCCAACACCTGTGGCTGTGGCATGGGCGGACGTGGTCAGCGCTGGCCGTGCTGGTGCTGGTTGCACTCAGTGATCTCCGAGGTCTTTTCCAACCTTGATTCCGCTCTCAAGGCAGCCCCACGGAGGAGCAGCACAAAAGGCACCCCCAGGCTGGGCCCCCCCCTCCCACTGCGCATGCGCGGGCGCCCTGGCCGGGCCCCCACCCCACTGCGCATGCGCGGGCGCCCTGGCCGGGCCCCCACCCCACTGCGCATGCGCGGGCGCGCTGGCCCTACCCCCCCTCCCACTGCGCATGCGCGGGCGCGCTGGCCGGGCCCCCACCCCACTGCGCATGCGCGGTGCGCCTGCCGGCCCCCCCCTCCCCACTGCGCATGCGCGGGCGCGCTGGCCAGCCCCCTTCCCACTGCGCATGCGCGGGCGCTCTGGGCACCCCCCCACCCCCCACTGCGCATGCGCGGGCGCCCGGGCCGGGCCCCCACTCCACTGCGCATGCGCGGTGCGCCGGCCGACCCATCCCCCCCCCAACCCCCCCACCCACTGCGCATGCGCCGGCAGGCTGGGGCCCCCCCCACCCCCCACTGCGCATGCGCGGGCGCGCTTGCCCTACCCCCCCTCCCACTGCGCATGCGCGGGCGCCCTGACCGGGCCCCCACCCACTGCACATGCGCGGTGCGCCTGCCGGCCCCCCCCCACCCACTGCGCATGCGCGGTGCCCCGGCCGCCCCCCCCAACCCCCCCACCCCACTGCGCATGCGCGGGAGATCTAGACGACCCCCCCCACCCCCACTGCGCATGCGCGGGCGCGGTGGCTAATGCGCATGCGCGGGCGCGGTGGCTACGGCGCATGCGCGGGCGCGGTGGCTACTGCGCATGCGCGGGCGCGGTGGCTACTGCGCATGCGCGGGCGCGGGGGCTACGGAGCATGCGCGGGCGCGGTGGCTACTGCGCATGCGCGGGCGCGGGGGCTACTGCGCATGCGCGGGCGCGCTGGCTACCCCCCTCGCGCATACGCGGGCGCGCCGGCCCCCCCCACACCACTGCGCATGCGCTGGCGCTCTGGGCCCCTCCCCCCCACTGCGCATGCGCAGGCGCGCCTGCCCGCCCCCCCCCCCCCCCACCACTGCGCATACGCGGGCACGCTGGGCCCCCCCCACACCCCCCCCACTGCGCATGCGCGGGCGCCCTGGGCCCGTCCCTGTGCTGGCGCTGCTGGGGCACCTGCAGTGCTGGCAGCACCTCTGGGACAAGAGGGACACGGAGGGGCTGGAGCGAGTCCAGGCAAGGGAACGGAGCTGGCAAGGGGCTGGAGAGTTCCTGAGAGAGCTGGGAAAGGGGCACAGCCTGCAGCAAAGGAGGCTCAGGCGGGACCTTGTGGCTCTGCACAAGTCCCTGACAGGAGGGAGCAGCCGGGGGGGTCGGGCTCTGCTCCCAGGGAACAGGGACAGGAGGAGAGGGAACGGCCTCAGGCTGGGCCAGGGGAGGCTCAGGGTGGATATTGGGGAAATTCCTAAATGGAAAGGGCGCTCAGGCCTTGGCACAGCTGCCCAGGGAGGTTTGGAGTGCCCACCCCTGGGAGTGCTCCAACACCTGTGGCTGTGGCATGGGCGGACGTGGTCAGCGCTGGCCGTGCTGGTGCTGGTTGCACTCAGTGATCTCCGAGGTCTTTTCCAACCTTGATTCCGCTCTCAAGGCAGCCCCACGGAGGAGCAGCACAAAAGGCACCCCCAGGCTGGGCCCCCCCCTCCCACTGCGCATGCGCGGGCGCCCTGGCCGGGCCCCCACCCCACTGCGCATGCGCGGGCGCCCTGGCCGGGCCCCCACCCCACTGCGCATGCGCGGGCGCGCTGGCCCTACCCCCCCTCCCACTGCGCATGCGCGGGCGCGCTGGCCGGGCCCCCACCCCACTGCGCATGCGCGGTGCGCCTGCCGGCCCCCCCCTCCCCACTGCGCATGCGCGGGCGCGCTGGCCAGCCCCCTTCCCACTGCGCATGCGCGGGCGCTCTGGGCACCCCCCCACCCCCCACTGCGCATGCGCGGGCGCCCGGGCCGGGCCCCCACCCCACTGCGCATGCGCGGTGCGCCGGCCGACCCATCCCCCCCCCAACCCCCCCACCCACTGCGCATGCGCCGGCAGGCTGGGGCCCCCCCCACCCCCCACTGCGCATGCGCGGGCGCGCTTGCCCTACCCCCCCTCCCACTGCGCATGCGCGGGCGCCCTGACCGGGCCCCCACCCACTGCACATGCGCGGTGCGCCTGCCGGCCCCCCCCCACCCACTGCGCATGCGCGGTGCCCCGGCCGCCCCCCCCAACCCCCCCACCCCACTGCGCATGCGCGGGAGATCTAGACGACCCCCCCCACCCCCACTGCGCATGCGCGGGCCCGCTGGCCCTACCCCCACCCTCTCCCACTGCGCATGCGCGGGAGAGCTGGCCGGCCCCCCCCACCCCCACCCCCACTGCGCATGCGCGGTGCGAGTGCCGGCCCCCGCCCTCCCCACTGCGCATGCGCGGGCGCGCCTACCAGCCCCCTACCACTGCGCATGCGCGGGCGCTCTGGGCCCCCCCCACCCCCCACTGCGCATGCGCGGGCGCGCTGGCCGGGCCCCCACCCCACTGCGCATGCGCGGGAGATCTAGACGACCCCCCCCCCACCCCCACTGCGCATGCGCGGGCGCCCTGGCCCGGCCCCCACCCCACTGCGCATGCGCGGGCCCGCTGGCCCTACCCCCACCCTCTCCCACTGCGCATGCGCGGGAGAGCTGGCCGGCACCCCCACCCCCACCCCCACTGCGCATGCGCGGTGCGCCGGCCGACCCATCCCCCCCCCCCCCACCCACTGCGCATGCGCCGGCAGGCTGGGGCCCCCCCCCCCCCACCCCCCACTGCGCATGCGCGGGCGCGCTGGGCCCGTCCCTGTGCTGGCACTGCTGGGGCACCTGCAGTGCTGGCAGCACCTCTGGGACAAGAAGGACACGGAGGGGCTGGAGCGAGTCCAGGCAAGGGAACGGAGCTGGCAAGGGGCTGGAGAGTTCCTGAGAGAGCTGGGAAAGGGGCACAGCCTGCAGCAAAGGAGGCTCAGGCGGGACCTTGTGGCTCTGCACAAGTCCCTGACAGGAGGGAGCAGCCGGGGGTGTCGGGCTCTGCTCCCAGGGAACAGGGACAGGAGGAGAGGGAACGGCCTCAGGCTGGGCCAGGGGAGGCTGAGGGTGGATATTGGGGAAATTCCTCCATGGAAAGGGCGCTCAGGCCTTGGCACAGCTGCCCAGGGAGGTTTGGAGTGCCCACCCCTGGGAGTGCTCCAACACCTGTGGCTGTGGCATGGACGGACGTGGTCAGCGGTGGCCGCGCTGGTGCTGGTTGCACTCAGTGATCTCCGAGGTCTTTTCCAACCTTGATTCCGCTCTCAAGGCAGCCCCACGGAGGAGCAGCACAAAAGGCACCCCCAGGCTGGGCCCCCCCCTCCCACTGCGCATGCGCGGTGCGCCTGCCGGCCCCCCCTCCCCACTGCGCATGCGCGGGCGCGCTGGCCAGCCCCCTACCCACTGCGCATGCGCGGGCGCTCTGGGCCCCCCCCCACCCCCCACTGCGCATGCGCGGGCGCGCCTGCCGTCCCCCCCACCCACTGCGCATGCGCGGTGCGCCGGCCGACCCATCCCCCCCCCAACCCCCCCACCCACTGCGCATGCGCCGGCAGGCTGGGGCCCCCCCCACCCCCCACTGCGCATGCGCGGGCGCGCTGGCCCTACCACCCCTCCCACTGCGCATGCGCGGGCGCGCTGGCCGGGCCCCCACCCCACTGCGCATGCGCGGGAGATCTAGACGACCCCCCCCACCCCCACTGCGCATGCGCGGGCCCGCTGGCCCTACCCCCACCCTCTCCCACTGCGCATGCGCGGGAGAGCTGGCCGGCCCCCCCACCCCCACACCCACTGCGCATGCGCGGTGCGAGTGCCGGCCCCCCCCCTCCCCACAGCGCATGCGCGGGCGCGCCTACCAGCCCCCTACCACTGCGCATGCGCGGGCCCGCTGGGCCCCCCCCACGCCCCACTGCGCATGCGCGGGCGCGCTGGCCGGGCCCCCACCCCACTGCGCATGCGCGGGAGAGCTGGCCGGCCTCCCCACCCCCACTGCGCATGCGCGGTGCGCCTGCCGGCCCCCCCCCTCCCCACTGCGCATGCGCGGGCCCGCTGGCCCTACCCCCACCCTCTCCCACTGCGCATGCGCGGGAGAGCTGGCCGGCCCCCCACCCCCACCCCCACTGCGCATGCGCTGGCGCTTTGGCCCCCCCCCCCGCCACCCCCCACTGCGCATGCGCGGGCGCGCCTGCCGTCCCCCCCACCCACTGCGCATGCGCGGTGCGCCGGCCGACCCATCCCCCCCCCAACCCCCCCACCCACTGCGCATGCGCCGGCAGGCTGGGGCCCCCCCCACCCCCCACTGCGCATGCGCGGGCGCGCTGGGCCCGTCCCTGTGCTGGCACTGCTGGGGCACCTGCAGTGCTGGCAGCACCTCTGGGACAAGAAGGACACGGAGGGGCTGGAGCGAGTCCAGGCAAGGGAACGAGGTGGCAAGGGGCTGGAGAGTTCCTGAGAGAGCTGGGAAAGGGGCACAGCCTGCAGCAAAGGAGGCTCAGGCGGGACCTTGTGGCTCTGCACAAGCCCCTGACAGGAGGGGGCAGCCGGGGGGGTCGGGCTCTGCTCCCAGGGAACAGGGACAGGAGGAGAGGGAACGGCCTCAGGCTGGGCCAGGGGAGGCTCAGGGTGGATATTGGGGAAATTCCTCCCTGGAAAGGGCGCTCAGGCCTTGGCACAGCTGCCCAGGGAGGTTTGGAGTGCCCACCCCTGGGAGTGCTCCAACACCTGTGGCTGTGGCATGGACGGACGTGGTCAGCGGTGGCCGCGCTGGTGCTGGTTGCACTCAGTGATCTCCGAGGTCTTTTCCAACCTTGATTCCGCTCTCAAGGCAGCCCCACGGAGGACTAGCACAAAAGGCACCCCAGGCTGGGCCACCCCACCCCCCACTGCGCATGCGCGGGAGAGCTTGCCGGCCCCCCCCCTCCCCACTGCGCATGCGCGGGCGCGCTGGCCAGCCCCCTACCCACTGCGCATGCGCGGGCGCTGGCCGGGCCCCCCCCACCCCCACTGCGCATGCGCGGGCGCGCCTGCCGTCCCCCCCCACCCACTGCGCATGCGCGGGAGATCTGGACGACCCCCCCCCCCACCCCCACTGCGCATGCGCGGGCGCCCTGGCCCGGCCCCCACCCCACTGCGCATGCGCGGGCCCGCTGGCCCTACCCCCACCCTCTCCCACTGCGCATGCGCGGGAGAGCTGGCCGGCCCCCCCACCCCCACCCCCACTGCGCATGCGCGGTGCGCCTGCCGGCCCCCCCCCTCCCCACTGCGCACGCGCGGGCGCGCCTGCCAGCCCCCTACCACTGCGCATGCGCGGGCGCTCTGGGCCCCCCCCCCACCCCCCACTGCGCATGCGCGGGCGCGCTGGCCCTACCCCCCCTCCCACTGCGCATGCGCGGGCGCGCTGGCCGGGCCCCCACCCCACTGCGCATGCGCGGGAGATCTGGACGACCCCCCCCCCACCCCCACTGCGCATGCGCGGGCGCCCTGGCCCGGCCCCCACCCCACTGCGCATGCGCGGGCCCACTGGCCCTACCCCCACCCTCTCCCACTGCGCATGCGCGGGAGAGCTGGCCGGCCCCCCCACCCCCACCCCCACTGCGCATGCGCGGTGCGCCTGCCGGCCCCCCCCCCCCTCCCCACTGCGCATGCGCGGGCGCTCTGGGCCCCCCCCACCCCCCACTGCGCATGCGCGGGCGCGCTGGCCCTACCCCCCCCTCCCACTGCGCATGCGCGGGCGCGCTGCCCGGGCCCCCACCCCACTGCGCATGCGCGGGAGAGCTGGCCGGCCCCCCCCACACCCACTGCGCATGCGCGGTGCGCCTGCCGGCCCCCCCCTCCCCACTGCGCATGCGCGGTGCGCCTGCCGGCCCCCCCCCTCCCCACTGCGCATGCGCGGGCGCGCTGGCCAGCCCCCTACCCACTGCGCATGCGCGGGCGCTCTGGCCCCCTCCCCACCCCCCACTGCGCATGCGCGGGCGCGCCTGCCGTCCCCCCCACCCACTGCGCATGCGCGGGAGATCTGGACGACCCCCCCCCACCCCCACTGCGCATGCGCGGGCGCCCTGGCCCGGCCCCCACCCCACTACGCATGCGCGGGCCCGCTGGCCCTACCCCCACCCTCTCCCACTGCGCATGCGCGGGAGAGCTGGCCGGCCCCCCCACCCCCACTGCGCATGCGCGGTGCGCCTGCCGGCCCCCCCCCCTCCCCACGGCGCATGCGCGGGCGCGCCTGCCAGCCCCCCCCCTCCCCACTGCGCATGCGCGGGCGCGCCTGCCGGCCCCCCCCCCTCCCCACTGCGCATGCGCGGTGCGCCTGCCGGCCCCCCCCTCCCCACTGCGCATGCGCGGGCGCGCCTGCCAGCCCCCTACCACTGCGCATGCGCGGGCGCTCTGAGCCCCCCCCCACCCCCAATGCGCATGCGCGGGCGCGCTGGCCCTACCCCCCCCTCCCACTGCGCATGCGCGGGCGCCCTGGCCGGGCCCCCACCCCACTGCGCATGCGCGGGAGAGCTGGCCGGCCCCCCCCCTCCCCACTGCGCATGCGCGGGCGCGCTGGCCGGGCCCCCACCCCACTGCGCATGCGCGGGAGAGCTGGCCGGGCCCCCACCCCACTGCGCATGCGCGGGAGATCTAGACGACCCCCCCCAACCCAATGCGCATGCGCGGGCGCCCTGGCCGGGCCCCCACCCCACTGCGCATGCGCGGGCCAGCTGGCCCTACCCCCACCCTCTCCCACTGCGCATGCGCGGGAGAGCTGGCCGGCCCCCCCACCCCCACCCCACTGCGCATGCGAGGTGCGCCTGCCGGCCCCCCCCCTCCCCACTGCGCATGCGCGGGAGCGCCTGCCAGCCCCCTACCACTGCGCATGCGCGGGGGCTCTGGGCCCCCCCCCCCCCCCCACCCCCCACTGCGCATGCGCGGGCGCGCCTGCCGTCTCCCCCACCCACTGCGCATGCGCGGTGCGCCTGCCGGCCCCCCCCCTCCCCACTGCGCATGCGCGGGCGCGCTGGGCCCCCCCCACCCCCCACTGCGCATGCGCGGGCGCGCTGGCCGGGCCCCCACCCCACTGCGCATGCGCGGGAGAGCTGGCCGGCCCCCCCCACACCCACTGCGCATGCGCGGCGCGCCTGCCGGCCCCCCCCCACCCCACTGCGCATGCGCGGTGCGCCTGCCGGCCCCCCCCTCCCCACTGCGCATGCGCGGGCGCGCTGGCCAGCCCCCTACCCACTGCGCATGCGCGGGCGCTCTGGCCCCCCCCCCCCACCCCCCACTGCGCATGCGCGGGCGCGCTGGCCGGGCCCCCACCCCACTGCGTATGCGCGGGAGATCTAGACGACCCCCCCCACCCCCAATGCGCATGCGCGGGCGCCCTGGCCGGGCCCCCACCCCACTGCGCATGCGCGGGCCAGCTGGCCCTACCCCCACCCTCTCCCACTGCGCATGCGCGGGAGAGCTGGCCGGCCCCCCCACCCCCACCCCACTGCGCATGCGCGGGCGCGCCTGCCAGCCCCCTACCACTGCGCATGCGCGGGCGCTCTGGGCCCCCCCCACCCCCCACTGCGCATGCGCGGGCGCGCTGGCCGGGCCCCCACCCCACTGCGCATGCGCGGGAGAGCTGGCCGGCCCCCCCCACACCCACTGCGCATGCGCGGTGCGCCTGCCGGCCCCCCCCTCCCCACTGCGCATGCGCGGGCGCGCTGGCCAGCCCCCTACCCACTGCGCATGCGCGGGCGCTCTGGCCCCCTCCCCACCCCCCACTGCGCATGCGCGGGCGCGCCTGCCGTCCCCCCCCCACCCACTGCGCATGCGCGGTGCGCCGGCCGCCCCATCCCCCCCACCCACCCACTGCGCATGCGCCGGCAGGCTGGGGCCCCCCCCACCCCCCACTGCGCATGCGCGGGCGCGCTGGGCCCGTCCCTGTGCTGGCACTGCTGGGGCACCTGCAGTGCTGGCAGCACCTCTGGGACAAGAGGGACACGGAGGGGCTGGAGCGAGTCCAGGCAAGGGAACGGAGCTGGTAAGGGGCTGGAGAGTTCCTGAGAGAGCTGGGAAAGGGGTACAGCCTGCAGCAAAGGAGGCTCAGGCGGGACCTTGTGGCTCTGCACAAGCCCCTGACAGGAGGGGGCAGCCGGGGGGGTCGGGCTCTGCTCCCAGGGAACAGGGACAGGAGGAGAGGGAACGGCCTCAGGCTGGGCCAGGGGAGGCTCAGGGTGGATATTGGGGAAATTCCTCCGTGGAAAGGGCGCTCAGGCCTTGGCACAGCTGCCCAGGGAGGTTTGGACTGCCCACCCCTGGGAGTGCTCCAACACCTGTGGCTGTGGCATGGACGGACGTGGTCAGCGGTGGCCGCGCTGGTGCTGGTTGCACTCAGTGATCTCCGAGGTCTTTTCCAACCTTGATTCCGCTCTCAAGGCAGCCCCACGGAGGACTAGCACAAAAGGCACCCCCAGGCTGGGCCACCCCCCCAACTGCGCATGCGCGGGCGCCCTGGCCGGGGCCCCACCCCACTGCGCATGCGCGGGCGCGCTGGCCCTACCCCCCCCTCCCACTGCGCATGCGCGGGAGAGCTGGCCGGCCCCCCCACCCCCACTGCGCATGCGCGGTGCGCCTGCCGGCCCCCCCCCTCCCCACTGCGCATGCGCGGTGCGCCTGCCGGCCCCCCCCCTCCCCACTGCGCATGCGCGGTGCCCCGGCCGCCCCCCCAACACCCCCACCCACTGCGCATGCGCCGGCAGGCTGGGGCCCCCCCCCCACCACCACCCACTGCGCATGCGCGGGCGCGCTGGCCCTACCCCCCCCTCCCACTGCGCATGCGCGGGCGCGCTGGCCGGGCCCCCACCCCCCACTGCGCTTGCGCGGTGCGCCTGCCGGCCCCCCCCTCCCCACTGCGCATGCGCGGTGCGCCTGCCGGCCCCC
Source organism: Coloeus monedula (assembly GCF_965178545.1). NCBI lineage: Eukaryota > Metazoa > Chordata > Aves > Passeriformes > Corvidae > Coloeus > Coloeus monedula. Next base: position 93,321 of record NW_028120720.1, on the reverse strand, counting down.
CCCCTCCCCACTGCGCTTGCGCGGGCGCTCTGGGCCCCCCCCACCCCCCACTGCGCATGCGCGGGCGCGCTGGGCCCGTCCCTGTGCTGGCACTGCCGGGGCACCTGCAGTGCTGGCAGCACCTCTGGGACAAGAGGGACACGGAGGGGCTGGAGCGAGTCCAGGCAAGGGAACGGAGCTGGTAAGGGGCTGGAGAGTTCCTGAGAGAGCTGGGAAAGGGGCACAGCCTGCAGCAAAGGAGGCTCAGGCGGGACCTTGTGGCTCTGCACAAGCCCCTGACAGGAGGGGGCAGCCGGGGGGGTCGGGCTCTGCTCCCAGGGAACAGGGACAGGAGGAGAGGGAACGGCCTCAGGCTGGGCCAGGGGAGGCTCAGGGTGGATATTGGGGAAATTCCTCCGTGGAAAGGGCGCTCAGGCCTTGGCACAGCTGCCGAGGGAGGTTTGGACTGCCCACCCCTGGGAGTGCTCCAACACCTGTGGCTGTGGCATGGACGGACGTGGTCAGCGGTGGCCGCGCTGGTGCTGGTTGCACTCAGTGATCTCCGAGGTCTTTTCCAACCTTGATTCCGCTCTCAAGGCAGCCCCACGGAGGACTAGCACAAAAGGCACCCCCAGGCTGGGCCACCCCACCCCCCACTGCGCATGCGCGGGCGCCCTGGCCGGGCCCCCACCCCACTGCGCATGCGCGGTGCGCCTGCCGGCCCCCCCCCTCCCCACTGCGCATGCGCGGGCGCGCTGGCCAGCCCCCTACCCACTGCGCATGCGCGGGCGCTCTGGGCCCCCCCCCCCCCCCCACCCCCCCCCCCACTGCCCACTGCGCATGCGCGGGCGCGCCTGCCGCCCCCCCCACCCACTGCGCATGCGCGGTGCGCCGGCCGCCCCATCCCCCCCACCCACCCACTGCGCATGCGCGGGCGCGCTGGGCCCGTCCCTGTGCTGGCACTGCTGGGGCACCTGCTGCTCGCTCGCTCCCGGTGCTGCCGCCTCGTGGGGAGAGCCCGGCACTGCAGCCCGCGCAGGCGCTGGACCACGGGATGGGCGTGGAACAGCAGCACAGGGAATGCTGAGGCAGCCCAGGGAATGCTGCGGTCCCAGGGAAGGCTGAGGCGTCCCCTGCCCGGGGCACTCGGCAGCCAAATCCCTGATGCTGAGCAGAAAAAGGAAAGTTCTGGGTTAGTGGGAGGAGGTTTCTGGAATGGAGCTGGGACAGGTGCTGATCCACGCATGGAATCACGGGCTGGTTTGGCTTGGAAGGGACCACCAGGATCATTTACACTCTGTTTGTTGTCTGATTGCACAGCGAAGAACATCCAGAACTGCCACCTCACCCTCACGGACAGCAGGAATGTCTTCCATAGCTCTTGTTTTGGAATGGGAATGGCTGTTGGGAGCTCTGGCAGGACCAGGTAAGAAGAGAAATGGGATCATTGTGGCTGCTGCTGGAGGTGGTTTTCTGCTTTCCGGCTGTTCTTCTCATTGATCCTTTCACAGCAGTGTTCTAGGGCACATTTGAGGGTAATTCCAGGAATCTGAAACCAGATAAAAACTGGTGGGGAAAAAATGTGAACGCGATCCATTTCTGGTAATTCCAAGCTTCTCCCACAACACCGTTCCAGGGGAAAGCTGATAAAAGGGTAAAGACGCAGAGGAACAAGTGCTGTAAAGCCCCCTGGCGCTCTGAGAGAGCAAACCTTCCAGTACTCCCAGCAGATCTCTTGGAGAAAGTGTGGGATCGCAAGGTTTTCCAGGAAAGCAAAACAAGGGTGGAGATGAGGGAATAGGCTTCCAGTTCTTCCTTTAGCTGAAAGCCTGGGGGAATTGAGAGGGGCCACAAGAACTGTTTGTGTAGGCAAATGGGAGTTTGGGGGCTGAATCTGAGTTTCCCTCTGGGGCATTTTTGAGGGAAAAGCTGAGGTGCTGTTTAAGGGAGAGAATGCAGATTTTTGGGGTGGAAAAGGTTGAATCAATATTGTAGAGGAAGTAAAACGCTGGGGGTAAAAGTGGATGCAATCTGGAGGGGACAGAAGGAATATTTTGGAGGCAAAATGGGGAACTGAGTAGTGGAGAGATGGGGAACATTTTGGAGGCAACACTTGACAAAGTCTCTGGGGTGGAGAACGACCACATGGAGGGAAAAATGAGGTGATGAGCAGTGGGCACGTAGGGAAGGTCGTGGGGGTAAATCTTGAGAAAAGCCCCGTGGTATTCAAGAAATGCTTGAAAGCAGGACTGAGGAATTCAGTGGTGGAAAAATAGGGGAATTTTGCGGGGGTAAAACTTTAAAAGATCTAAGAGTTGAGAGTGTGTGTTTTTAGGTAGAAAGGATGTCTTGTTGAAGTTGGGCGTCTGGATTGTGGCATTTATGGATCCAGAAAGTAGAAGATAAAGGAGACTCCCAAAGCCTCGGCAGCTGTGTTAAGAAATCCGTCCCAGGGAAGAAAGGTACCTAAACCTCCTAGAAGTAGGGACTAATTAGCATGGGAAGGGGAAAACCCACCCCCAGTGGGAGAGAGCACGCCGGGTAAGGGAAGAGAAGGATGCCCTTAAGAAGAAGCAGGGAAGGTGAATTTCTCGGCTTGCTGAAATGTATCCAAAAGTTTGGAACCTGGGTCTGTGTGGAGGCCGGGATTTTCTCGGCCATATGCAGAGCCCAGCACTAGGAATAGAGTAATTCCAGGCTTTACAACGCCAAAAATGCAGTACCAGAGAGTTCTGTTATCCCGAGGACTTGGGGGATATTTGGCAAAAATTTCCGGGGGCCCAGGCTGGACCGAGCTTTTAACGCTCCCCGGATTCACGGGATCGGGGATTCCAGCGTGCCCTGCACGGGTTTTTTCAGGGAAGTCCCAAATCCTTCGTGTGAGCACGAAGCAGAATCCCCTGGGAGCTGTGAAGGCAACAGGATATTTCTTGGGAATTTTGAAGGGTTGGGTGAGTCCTCAGTGTTAGGTTGGAATGAACGCAAATTGTCCGGGAGTTGCTGGTTTGGGGATGGCCGGGTCTGGGTTTGGATTTGTGGGCACCGAGTGTTCCTTGTGTCAGCTTTAGGTCTTCTGGATTGGTGGGAATTGTCAGAGAAAAGAGAAGGCAATTGAAATGCGGAGCTCCATTCCCGGAGAAATGGTCAGGATGGGAGCGGGAAGGCTGTGGAGCTGCTGGGAGCTCGTGGAGAACGAAAGGATCTGAGGCCTGGAGGCAAAAGCTGTGGAACAAAGCCTGAAAAGGGTGTGGGGTGGGGCGGGAGGGGGAGGAGGGCACCGTGGTGGGGGGAAAGAGGGAAAGGATCCCTGCTCCGGGAATCCAGCAGGGACCAGGAGAGGATCATTTTCCATCCACTGCTCTCAGTGGAATCCTAATAAGGACGGTGGAAGGGAAGTGATTCGTTTGTTCTTAGGTTTGGAATGAAAGGTGCTCTTGCAGAGGGGACTATTGACCTGTTAAAATTCTGTTGGATACAGGAAAAGAGGGAGGAAGCAAGCAGCTGGGGAATGAAGGGGTGGATTTTTTGGTGGATACAGGGAAAGACACGGGAAGGGGCTCTCAAGTAAAATACACCTCACGGGCAGCACCAGGAGAAGCCTCAAGTGCCCTTTTTTTCCAAGCTCTGACATTCCAGAGGAGTAAGCAGTGGTCAGCCCATCACTTTCTGTATTCCTTGGATGCCCAGTGCTTTGTTGGGAAGAGATAATATTTGGAAATGAACAAATCCGGGGATGTAATTTCCTGATAGTAAAGCCCCAGAGAGCCTGGTTTTGATATCCTTCCAGCACCCAAACGCAGCAGAGGGAATCCTGGCGGAGCTGGAAAACGCTGTCGCTCCGTCGGTGGAATTCCTGGGAACTGGAAAGCAGCAGAAGCAGCAAGAACAGAGTTGGAAGCAGGCTCCAGCCGGGTAAGGCAGACACCAAATCCTTTGGAATTTGAAGTGGGCAGGGGTGGGAAGAATGAATTCTTACATTTGTAGCCCAGGGATTCCTGAGCAGGATCCCGGCAGGGAAGACTGCAGGGATCAGGCTGGGGCCTGATCGCAGCTGGGGGCAGCGAGCCTTGGAATTGGCTGAAGGGAAGAAAGAGGGATCCTTTGAGCACAAGGATCAGGTGTCAAATGCGGAGATGGCATCAGACAATTCCTCGGGAGGGTTTAGTTCCTGGGCCAAATCGATCTCCTGCCTTGTGAAGGAGCTCAGAGAGCTGGGAAGAGCCCAAGCAACGCAGGGAATGCACCGGCAGATAAAAGTGCCGGGGAACGGTGGGGAAAAGCATCCGAACAGGGGGCCTCGTTTTGTACAGGGACGGTGCAAAAAATTGTCCGAAAGAATAGGAATGGAATGGGATTTTACGTATTCCTCGGAGGCCACAATCCAGTGGGAAGGCTGAGAGAAAGAAACAAGGCCTAAAAAGGCAGATGAGCCAAATCTGCCCAAAGCCTCCAATGGCCACATTCCCTGGCATTGCTGAGGACTTCAGCCAAGCTCCAAGCAAAAGGTGAGCCTCTGATTTTGGTGCCAAGGGAAACTCCAAGTTAAGAATGATCCAAATATGAAGCGCTTCTCACAAAACTCAGCTTTGCAAACCTTTCTTTGGGCTAAAAAAGAAAAGATGGGAATGCCCTTGGCAGAAAAGCAGCTGTGAGGCACAGCAGGCTTCAAATGCCTGTCAGCAGGAGCTCCAGGAGAAACGGCTGCTGGCTCCGGGCATCCTGGGCTTTCCAGGCAGGTTTTGTAGCGGATTGCAAGGCAGTTTTCCTGCCTCTGGGGGGTGGCACCTGCATCCCGCTGGAAAGGGAAAATGTGGAGAGAGGGGCAAGCGGGAAGACGGTTGCTGATGTGTGTCCTTGGATCGCAGTTCCTCCCGGTGAGTCTGTGCTGCTGGAAGTTTGAAGGAGATCAGTCCTGGAGTACGTGTGGGTTCACCTCTGGGGTTTGGGAGCGACGCCGGACATGAAATTCCAGGGATGTTCCCTTTGCTGGAGTGAGAAGCAGTGGAAGCACTTTGCTGTCTGCTTCTTCATCGCCTTCGCCTCGGTCCCCTGGGGCTCCAGGTAATCCCCTCTCACCTTTGCTTTTCCAAGGGTCTCTAAATGAGGGCTTGAGCTTTGGTGTAGCTCCCTTTACAGGGAAGATCTGTTCCAGGAAAGGTCTCCTGGTCTGGACCGATGGCGTTGCAGGAAGAGCAGGAAACCCCGCAGCTCCTGTGGCTCCCTCATCTGATTTGCCTGCAGGCAGCAGCAAGGATCATTCCCAAGTGTCATCCCCTGGCTCCGTGACTCGGTGAGGTTGTGTTCCCCCAAAGGCCAGGGGCCGCTTTGTTTTGCAGCTCACGAAAGTCCAGCTCGGTGGTGCTGGGTTTGGTTTTTGTGTGTAATGAAGGCACTAAAAAATTCCCCTCCTTCACTGGCACAGCCCTGGAGTGGGAGCAGATTCCCCTTATCCCGCAGTTATCCTGCTCCTGCCCTGGATCCCTGCGGTGCCGTGTGTTCTCCAAGCTCACAGCACTGCTGGCTCTAAACAAGAGAAACAATCCCTGTTCCTTCTCTTCTCCGTCCTTGATGTTCCCAGGCCCTGCATCTCCCTGGCTCTTCCCTGTGGGAGTCTTCATCTCCATCCCACCTTATCCCGATCAGGTAAGGGTCTGAGACGTGTTTAGCAGCAAATGCATTCCTGTGAAGAAAGCCAAGAGCAAAGAGCATCCAGATGCAGAGAAGTCTTTAGAAAAGCTTTGCAGACGTGCAAATGAGGGATGTGTCTTCCTGCATCTCCTGTTGTTTTTCTCTGTCACGTTTTGGAAGGGTTTCTCTCAGTGATTTCCTGCAGTCCAGGTGC